>NW_010311585.1:33108-50553 GCF_000700745.2 Antrostomus carolinensis
AACTACATGGTTAAGTCACATGATTTCACTTAGGATTTAGTAGTTGATCTCAAATCCTTTTCCAGCACATTGCTGTGAATCCAAAGTGAAGGTGTGTAACTGAGGTGTTCTCCTTAGTGAACAAGATTTCTAACTCTGAGTTAGCAACTTTACTAACAGAGAGTATATGAGCGATTTCTGGGTTGTCTTGTTTATATTTTGCAGATCAATCTGTTTAATGCTTTTGATTAAATGAATTGAATGGAGAAATAGTTACAGTGTTTCTAAACAAAGTTTAGCTCTAGCAAAGTTCAAACAGATCCTGGAATTAAAAGTCTACAAAGTAAATGAACGGACAATACCTAGAAAGTACAAATATAAAATACTTTCAGATATACTGCTTTCCCCTTTAGTATTTTTTTTTTCTTAAATGTCTGTCAACCATCTGTTTTCTGAAGTGCTAGGACTGCTGATTAACACATATATGATGCAGGGGAAAAAAAAAAAAGAAAAAATTGCCTTTTCTAAAAATGCAGTTTTTGTGGGGTTTTTTTAAAGTTTTTTTTGTTCCTGGATATTATAAATAGTTTCTGTTCCAGGAAAGTGTAGTAGTTGCTTTAATATATTTTGTGTTGTGTTTTGTTATACAATGTTATTTGAATATTTCAGTAATAATATGTCATATTTAGACTCATCAGCTTCTGATGGAGACACAAGTATGTATCAAATATATTGTCTTAACTTTGTAATAATTTATTAACGCAACTCAGCATCTTTTGAACTCTGTGGTGTCAATCTTGACAAGTAGTAAGCACAGAGCTCTGAATGTTGAGAGTAGGCTAATTCTATGAGTTCTTGTGAATTTAGCTAACAGTAATTTCTAATGAGTAAATTTTTTTATATAAATACTTAGAAGATAAAGAATTATAACAGAATAATATTAATGGTTGTGCAGGCTAGTACAAGACCTGTGGGGGAACTAATTTCCACTCATACTCTATCAGATTTATTTCACTCATAGGAATTTGTACTGGTTCTCAGAACTGATTTTTATCCACACTACGTGGTTGATCGTACATCCCCTGCAATGTGTAGATCTCAAGAGTATTACTGTGTTTAAGAAGAAAATAGGAAAAATAGGTTGGGAGAGTGTATTTCTTAAAAAAAAAAATAAAAATATAAAAAATGCAGTGTTTTGAAGCTTATATTTCAAGCTTATACTTTAATATCTCAAATAAACTTGTTTCTTTCAAAATTTAGGTGAATGTATAAGATGATTAAAGACTGTGAACTCTTTGCTACTTATCTGCCTCTATACTTTTCATATAGTTGTTTGACCTGGTTTTAGGATGCTAAAAGTGTACTTTATGAACCTTTATGCTCCCTACTTAACAATTATTCCTTTGTCTCAATTATCTATGATTTTTTTTTTTTTTAATTCCCATAAGGAAATACACTATTTTCATTTCCTGTCATTCTCTTAATCCAATTCTCTTTCTGTCTTCACATTTTGGGTTTTTTTTAATAAATGTTTTCATGGACTATGTTATACTTACTGACAAAGAAGACGATCAAGAAAGTCCAGCATAAGAGGAGAGAAAAATTCTACCCAGGGAGTGAACACATGAAATGGCAAAGTGAAATGAAAAGAAATTCAGTCCGTTACACTCATCTGTACAAGGGGGTTTTGATAGAAAGACACCTATTTCTTCAGAATGAGAGGAATATTGTGGTGAGCAGGTGCCCTACTCAGCACTCAGACTGGTTTGGGGTGGAATAGGTTAGTTCCTAATACGAATATAGGCAGAGATCTTCAGTGACTGTTGTCTGGGCCAACAGCACTGAAATGAATGGACTTGCCTAATATAAATACGAAGTTCTTTGGATCCTACATACTTAAATAGTTTCACATATATAGTTATAACCAATATAACTTAAGCAATTTCCAGGGAACACAGTGTATACCCCAATGTCATGTTTCTGCCTGACGTTATTATGTATTATTTCAAATTTGATGAAAGCAGATGTGTCTATTTAATTACCTGTTTCAGTTCTTTGATGACTCTTTCAGATATAAAACATAATTATAATTTGGTTATATATAAAATTTATAAATTTACAGTATTTACCATCCATTTATGTTCTTAAAAATTACCAAGTAATTACAGAATTACTGCTTCCCCCCCCCTCCCAAAGCTGAACAATCCCCAGAACTTTTATCACTTCAAACTTATGATTATGTATTTGTCTTCATATTGTGCATCCAGAGATTGTTCTACTTGTTGTCTTGTACATACATACCTATTGCTGTTACATCTCTGGTAATGATAAATACTTTAATTAATAGTGCAAATGGAACATGTGCTTAAGCACAGGAGTCTCTAATCAAAAGGGCTTTTTTCTAAACCTACTTTAGACCATCTCTTCCTGTCTCACCATTTTAGATAGCTTGAACATAAACATTTTCTTCTAACAGTAGCATGCTCAGAATGATTACACACATAATTTTTTTTCTTTTCCTAGAGCTGTGGTGTGTATTCTGAGTATTTTACTACAGCATTTAAAAGACAGCTAGGTTATTTGGCTTTTTATAACTTCCGAAAATAAATTGCTGGTTGCTATCTTTCTCGGGGCTCTATCTGACAACATAAATATACTCCAAAACAAATATGACTACAATTCCAGTGTCCATAATATAATAATTTTTTTTACATATCTTAAAACCATTATTTTTTCCTGAAATGTGGATTTTTTTAATATTATATTGCCTTTGTGATATAGTATTTTGTAAAATCTAATAGTCTCATTCCAAAGTTTCTTCTTTTTTTTTTTCAATTTAACAAGCAACTCAGAATGCATTATACTATGTCAAAATTTCATAGTCCTTTCTTAGACAAAACTGTCCTTGACTGAAATTATTATCTCCTGAAGAGAGGACTGTTGGTATATATATATTAAAGCAAACAAACAAACCCTCCAAAAAAAAACAAAAAACGATATAAAGATTTTCTTTCTAATACTTAACAATTATAATATTTAGTTAATACGCCTTACATCAAATACAGTTTTTCAGATAGATGATTACAGGTTGTTTTTCTGGAATCAGATTTATGGCTGCCTTACATCTCAGACAGATCAGGTCCAGCTGGAATCCAGTTACCAATTTCAATGGGAGCTGTTCATAAAGTTTTACCTGCCTTCAGGTTTAATTCAAGAAACATTCCCAAAAAGAACCCATAGTTATGTTTGGGCAGTATTTAACTTTTCCTGAATTATGAATTAAGTGCTTACATTTTATGCTACATTTGTTTCTCAGTTGTAAAAAAAAAAAACCCCAAAACCCCCAAAAAACCCCAAAACAAAAACAACACAAAAAACCAACCCAAACTTCAAATCTGACTAGAATTTGTACCAGTTTTCTGTCTTATTCATCTGGAGTTTAAGGGGCCTTGCATCAGTAATTCATTCAAAAACCAAACGATAATTCAATTTTCAAAAATATTTACAGTAAGAACTGTTGACTGTGCTAGCTTTGTCAGCTGAATCCCACATAAAGGTAGGAAATGCAGTTGTTGTGCATGTAAATGCAGGTTTTTGCTTATGCAAGGACTGCATGCATATTTTGCCTGACTAGCCTGTTGGTTGAGATTTTAATTCACCCAAATATTTGAAAACTTAACTTGCGATGTTCAATCCATTCACTGACATCCATTTTTCAGGAAATAATAATTCTTTCTGGGGAGAGAGGAATTACTTTGTTGGGAACAACACAGGGATCAAGGCTGGATAGATCATATACAATTAGTTATAAAGAAAGTCATGCAGTTAACTTGCTATGATAAAAAAATTGTGGTGTTCCGCAATGCAAAGTATTAGAGGGGTATACAAGAAACAAAAGTACCTGAGCACTTTACCAGCTCATTCCTGAGAATATTTACATGTCAGCTACTCTGTTAGAGATTATAGGGGTAAAGAGAGAGTTATTTGCATGAGGAAGTAGCTCTTAATTCCTTTCTGTCTGTATTCAGAGTTTTTGCTAGGCAAAGAGAGGGACCTTTTGATTTAGAGAACTATTGTCATTCATGACCTAGAAGTAGTGTGGACACTTTTGTATTAGACTACAGCGATGGAAAAACATACAGTATTCATAGTAATTTTAATTCTTTTGCAGGTTGCCACAGATTGTAAATGTAAAGCTTATTTGACCATTTTCCCCAATTCTGATTTGACTCATCTCCACACTTCACCTAAATAATTACCAGTCTTTGCAGCTCCATGTAGCTTCCATTATGTTCATATCTGCACTTTTTTTGAGTTATTCAGTGGTTAGATCAGATTTTATTTAGAATTTCTTCCAACATCAAATATCATGTTCTTTTATTTTATGTTCATTCTGATTTTGCTTCGGATCAGCATCAAGCACTTATTTCTGAGTGCATGTATTTGTGTTAAACTGCAGATTAAGTAGCTACTGCTTCATATTTTATTTTGCTTAAATATTCATAAAACAGATAGATATACATACTGTCTTGGGGAAGGAGGTTACTGCTTAAATCTCAGTTCACCAAGTTGATTGCATCTTAATAGTTGACATATAGTAAATTGCCCTTACTTTTGCTCTTCTTTATGTATGAAAAAATTCAAGTGGATCAGAGGATGCTTTTATGTAACATAGGAATGTCTTGATTAAAATATATCCTACAATATTTATAGTTCCACTGAATTCTGACAGCAGAGGAGTTACATAAAAAAACAAAAAAAAAACCAAAACAAACAAACAAAAAAAACCCAAAAAAACAACAACAACAAAAACCAAACACAATTCTGAACTGGTATTTCTTTTCTGGTATTTTCATGTCAAACAGGGCCAGGTCAATCATAAACCCAGGACTGTACTGCACAGTCATAGGTTTCTGGAATAATGGATTAGTAATACATGGATTAGCTAATGTTCACTAAACTCTTCTGGTATGCTTAAAGCTGAGACCTTGAAATAGTTGTTATGAAACTGTTCCTGATGATGACCCCAAGAGGCATAGTCTGCCTCTTAACATTTACCATTTTCAGGGTTGCTTATTTTTTGCCATCTGGGTGATTATTTTACTATGCAAAACAATTTTATTCTGTAAATTTGAACCCTCCCTTTCCTTTTGAAGGACTCTGTATTAACAAACAGCTCTTTATTCCTTTCTGTACAGATTAGTCACTTGCATACTATTGCTGTTTTCAGTGTTCTTTTCCAAGACATATTTCATCTATTTGGTTTTGATGTCTGAAATTACAGGCTGAGAGTGTTTGTAGTTAAGTCAATATTTGAGCCATGCAACATAGGCATTTAGAGAAAGGCCAAGTCCGGTGCTTGTGTAACTGTTTCACTGCTGTAACATTCCAAGAGATTCAGGAAAGAGAAATTGTTTATATATGACTGTGGAGTGGAAGCAGAGCCATCTCACAGTATCTGCTGTAACATGAGAGTTCTACAACTGCATCTTGGTGAAGGTGGCAAGAGAATTCCCTGATAAGGTAATTTTTCAAATTTTGTGATTACTTGAGACTCTGCTTTCACTAGAATAGGGGAAGGGAATAAACTTCCTGTTCTAACTTTGCAGAAGACAGCCTGAAAAATTATCTATATGTAATTTTTTCTCAAACACAAGAAGCTAGTTCAAAACTGACAATTTTTTATGATCTTTAAATTAAATTCATTGTCAGGAGGGATTGATTATGTCTTTTAATTCTTGGGTTTGTAAAACTGTAGTTTTAAATCACAGATTTGCCACAAAAAATTATTCACACTTGAATTTACTCAGAGTACTATGTAAGAAAAGCATCCATCAAAATAGCATCCTGACATCTGGCATCTGAGAAATTGCTTTGATTCCATCATTGGACTCTCCCCTAAATTGTACACAAAAAACTATAGGATTTTCCTCAGAAATATATTACACTCCTCCTTATATTGAATGAGTGACACAGTAGTTCAGATTTGTGCTATAAGTAAATTCAGTGGAATAAAACAAGGCAAGAATACTCTCATCTGTTTTCTGAAAGTAGATTAATATCCTTATATTTCTGCAAAAAAGCACAAAGGTTTATTGTGATTCCCAGTTAATTTTCTACTGTTTTAAAGCATTCTCTATATGACTGCCTTTTTATTTTTTAAACATAAAGTGTTTTTCTAATACTCTACTTGATTAAGTCTTTTATATTATAAAAGTAATAATCTTACAGTTTGTTTCTGTCTATAATTTGTTAATTAACATTTGCTTTTCCTTCTTTATAGACTATGACTCTCCCCAAATAGCATTTTAACCCATAATCAGTGCACACAGCTTTAGACACTTCAGTTTATTACTGCAGCTACTACACTACTGAGACAGACTTTTTATCAGTACTTTTAAAAATGTAATTTAAAGGCACATATATGATTTTGCCAATTGCAGTATAGATTGGCACTGAGGATGGAAAATCACCAACACATAAAGAGCATAAGGAAACTATCTGTAGGATTTCATTGTGGGACAGGTTGGGAATGTTGGTTTGCTGTGGGGTTTTGTTTGTTTGTTTTTGGGTTTTTTTAAAGTCAAAGAAGTATGGGAATACCTGGGGATGGACTTGTTATGACTTATGCATTTGTATGTATCTTCCTTCAATTTCAAGTTTCCCTGTTACAGCACTAATATTTCTAGCATTCACTGTGCTGACACTCTCCTACTCCATGATCCCATGTGCCTGATGCAGTCAGGCAGGCTCAGATGCAATCAGTTGCATCTGGTAGTTGAGGTCCCAGCGTGATTTATGCAGAAGTTGGTAAGTCTATGCTTGGCAGATGCTTGGCTCTCAAGGCAGATAATTCTGAATCTTACAACTGAATTGTACTATCATAGTTTTTCTCCTAACACATCATCTTCTATGAGCAAAAAGCATCACCATCACACAATCCACTGTCTGTTACATCCCATGACACACCACATAATTCCCACCTTCTCTTCTGTGGCCTGGGATATCTTTTGTGAGACCTGAGAGAGGAATGAATTTAAGTGTGGTTTAGCATGAAATAGGATAAAAGTAAAGTAAGGCTTGAAATGGAGCCAATCATAACATGGAACCTTTAAGACATAATTATAAAAGGCCAGCAGAGCAAGGACATATGTGCAGGTATAAAATAGAATATTTTGTCCCTTGTTGTGGGTGTGACAAACTCTCAGGCCGTACCCATCCACATCATATGGCAGACCTGTATTTGTTTCTAGTTCAAAATGAAAATTAGAAACAACTGTTCTGCAGTGCTAGTAATCATCCATTGCCAAGGAAGAAGGAAATTAATCATCTCTAGGATTCCTTAAATTGAGACAGGATGTTTTTATGCTTTAGTAAACCGCAAGTTATTGGGCTTGACAGTATTCACTTACATTTTAGGGGAAGATGATATGTTCCACAAGAACTGTTGGTGAAATTTTATGGCCTGTGTTAGGCAAAGATCAAACCAGATTATCCTTATGTCTTAAAATTTACAGCTGCTCAGAAACAAAAACTTGTCAGAAAATGAAGAAGGGAAAGGGCTGAAACACTGATCTAAAATGTTTTCCTTATAATATAGTACTATTGTTTCCAGAACTGGCAAATCTACTTGTTCTGTAATTATGATGTCTCCAGACTTGTTAGTAGTCCCAGCCTAGCTGAAAATTTCATACAAAAAAATAACCAAGCTGCGAGTTCTCTATTACTTTCTCTTCTGGCCATTGGAAGAGGTATTGCCTACACCTCCACAGTCTGCATCTCTCGTCAAGCCATGTAGAGATTTACCTGCCTGTGCAATGACTGTGTAAGCAGACAAATAAATAGTGTCTTCTTACATGTGAAAAACTAGACTCAGAGTCACTCAAAATTGTGAAGTTTGTCAGAGCCAGGGAATAAATAGAAATAGGTGTGGATCCATCATGCTAGTAATGCTTAGACTTTCCTTCCTATCTAGTTTCTGCCATCCTGTCTCAAATCATGGAGCACTTTACCAAAGGAAGAGATGCAGAAAGATCATAAGGAACTAGACTGACAAAGCCCTGGCACACAGTAGATCTTTCCTACTTCTTCCTGATGAAACTGTGATACTACACAGGGTTTGAAGAGTGGGAGTACTCTGTGTGCAATGCTTGACAGCAGGTGGAAAGAAGATGAGGAGAATATATGAATGCAAAGGGAAAATAATTTGACATCTAAAATAAAAGAGGAGAAGCAATTTCTAACTAATTCTTCTCCAGTGCAAAAGATGGAGAAGGCAAATACCATAACCCAGAGGTATTAATTCTATCTTCTACTTTAGCTTTTAGTTGTATGCCAGATCCTTTTTAGGATGAATTGTAAATTTCCAAACTAATTCAACTTTAATCCTTAATTTTCCATTCACTATTTCAGTCTAGGCTTGGGACAGTTGTGCTGCATATGAGTGTATGAAGTAAAATTCTAAAAATGAATCTTGGTCTTATTTTTTGGGGATTAAAATCTGAGCTGGTTTAGGCTATTTAAACTTTCTGTTATATAATCACAATCAAGCCACTTTAACCTGTTCTTGTAAAATTACAGATGCAAAGATGACTTCTCTATTTTTCTTTCTTTATGTATTCACTGTAAATCATGAAGCACACAGAGAGAAGTGTTGTAATTATGTTGGGCTTGCACTGCCAGTTACACATCTTAGTAAATTCTCTGAAGTTGTTTGTAAGATTAAGGACTAAGAGATACATTACAAGTACTTGGAACAAATGTCAAAATCATGAGAACACAGTGTCATAGGGCTTGGTATTGACATATACCCTTTTAAATCACAAACTATTGATCTGCTCACTTGAGCTTCACATGGGAAAAAGAAACCTTGTACCAGCAAGGGAAAAAGAGATTTTCATCTTTTTTCGGAATGTTTCCAGAAGTTTATATACAATGGACACTTAAGATGACCCCACCCAAGAAAACTGTAGGGAAAATATTCCTCCATTCCTTCTCCCTTTCCTTCCAGCTATCTCTACATCACAAGCTGGTCAGGGCTGGAAAGTCATCTAAGGTGTATTTCAGAAGAGTAACATTAAAAACTAATCCCTGATAAGAAAAGTGGCAGATCAGAACACTTAATAGACAAGATATCTGACCATGATATCTACCATGTCTGAACATGGTAGAAAACTTGAAAAAGTGATAAAGGATGAGAAATCTGGGGTGTTTGATAATTTCCGTTCACAAAAGCATGAAATATGAACACCCCCAAACTCATACCTTAAGATACCTGATAGGACTATGGGTAATGCAAGTAAGTCAATAAAAGGAATAGATGGAGAAAAATCAATCTCTCTTCCAATTTTTTTAACAAACATATTCTGTCCTGTGTTGTATTCCTCACTCATGACTTGCAAAGCATTTTATGAAAATTATTTCACCAGTAGGGATTTAACTGAAATGTATTTAGTATCAACAGCTGATCTCACTTTCTTTGTCTTCTCTACTGGTACTTGTGATATCTGTATTGAAAGCAAAAAGCCTCTAATTAAAAGAGGGAAAATGAAGCAAAAAGTGAGCCAAAAACTTTTCCATCAAAGTATCACTTCCTTGAGCTCAAGAAACCGGTGTTAGCAGAGTCCACCCATCTTTAAATTATCAGCAGAAATTCTTCGGGGCAGTGGATTTTAGTAAAACACTTCCTGATGTTCAACTTGTGTTCATGCCTGTGCACTGAATTACAATTCAACGTGTATTGTTCAGGTTCTAAGACATGAAGGATTCAATGCAGTGGCAATTCATTATAAGAAGTTTTCAGTATAATTGCATTTACCCTGATTGACAAAAGTAGGATGAAGGATCTCATTTGAGGTGTCAGATCACACTCAGTAAAAATGCTCTAGTGCATTCTTCAGCTTTAGTTTCAGCAAAGGCATCAGCAAATAAAATTCATATGGTCCTATATGAGACATCATCTAATTGCTTCCCTCCATCTGTTGTAAGGGGAATTGGATAATTTACTATATAAAAAAATTGATAGACTATTAGTGCAAATGTGCTTTTTTGATAGCAGCCTCTGGAAAGTAATTTTTCAAATAGCCTTTTATTAAATAAATTTATTTGAAAACAGCCTGCTTCCCTGCAGAACTGTGTGGATCTCTGAATATACACATCCATGCTGAGCAGCAAATTACATGTGAAAGCATAAGAACATCTGCAATTTAAGAACAATTTATTCTTTAAAGGAATAGCTATTTCATATGGAGTTGCATGACTTTCCTCGCTAGTAAGTTAAATACACTTTTCCTCATCTGACTTGGCAAATGATACAATATTCTTAGGAACAGACAAGTAGAGACCAAAAGAAGAACTAGAATTGCTGCCTTGATGATCTCTCAAAGCCTAGATGTACTTGGAAACTGTACCATGAGGCCTGCAAAAGCCATGAGATAGCTACTGAAAAAAAGGAATAATTGCTTGGGGTTGTCAAGGTGGAAATAGTGATCTGACTTCACAAAACTGGCAGGAACTTGGTACACTTAGTTCTCAAATAGGCAGGGCTGAATCTTCAGCAAAGATTATGCTGCATCTTAAAGCAATTTCAAGGCTGATACAGCAAATACAGTCATGATGAATGCTACATAATGCTACAAGCATCAAGAAGCAATTTCTCTATTATTCTGTGTGTAAGCACCATGTGTTTGTGCAGGATGCAACACAATGCTCTCCCAGTTTAGGATGTGAGTAGTCCAGAAGAAGTAATTTATGAAATTGTGTCATTTGCAGGCCTATGCTATGGACCTTTTACTACAAATGGAAAACTCTGGTAACTTTTTTTTTCTTTTTTTCTTTTTTCTTTTTTAATAATGAGTTCCTTGTATTTGCACAGACAGTTGGGTTTTTTTAATAAATGTCAGAAAATTTACATGTGACTTAGAAGTGTAAAATTTTGCAGGAACATTGACAGTGAAGTCATTCATAGCAAATTATTGCTGCCAGGCAAGAGAATTAAGGAGCATAAGGTATTTTATAAATACATCAAAGGGAGGAAGTGCTAGAGAGACAACTGATCTTGGAATAACTGTTTAAAAATAGTTATGGCAATGCAGTTTTTTAAGAAAAAAACATTTCACAAGGGAGAGAAATAAAAACAGTACAATACTGAAAAATACTCTTATTTTGAAGTCTGCTTAACCTCTTTCAGTTGCTACTCACTTTAGACACACTCATTTGTCTCATCTCATCTTGTTTCATCTCATCATCTTTTATAAGGAAATTTTTTAATAACAAAATGCTGTGCAAAAGTTTGTGTTACAAAATCTGAATCAGTTATAATCCAGACATCCAGCAGAGCAGGCTTATGTTGGACTCTTTTGCTGAGAGTGGATTTTGAAGTGCAAAGAAGAAATGGGAAGAAGACATGGGGAAGATGCACCAGTAGTTAAATTCCCTCCATACTCTCCTGCTTACACTAGGATGTGTGAGAGAAAGGGAGAGTAAGTATGTTGTACACGGATTCATTTCTTTAAAAATTATCTCCATCATCTCACAAGAGGCTGGGAAACTGTGAGTGAGACTTCTGCGTAATGTGACTGACAATGCCCCTGGTTCAGAGGAAGAAGAATCATTCTCTAGTCTAGTTTCCTTCTAGAGCTCAAGCTGGCATTTCTCCAGGCGTGGAGTCTAGTACCTGCACCATGGCTGATCACGCACCCCAGGAAAGATGTACATTGAATATTTATTAAGTATGGAATAAAACAACCCTCAGGTTTACAGCAGATCATTGCTTCCTCATGCCAAAGGTTCCATTGCACACAAATTTTCAGTGTTTATCAACAGTCATTTTCCAAAAACAATAACAGGGTTTTTGCCAAGTGTGCAGAAGTTATGCAACAGCCTCTTTATTGTATCTGTAGAACTGTTCAGTTTCACACTGCAAAGGACATGCTGTGTGTATGAGTTAGGAATAGCATGTAGGATTCACTTTGAATTTTCTGTCATGATGCAGCACCTGTGCCATGGTTAGGAGTTTCCTGCTGTGGCAATAAATAACATAAATTCTGCCATTTTTATCAAATACAATAGGATCTCATGGCTTGTTATCACCATAGGATCACATCTTGAAACATTTTCAAAACAAAAGCAAGAGACAAAGCTACTAGTGTTAGAGTCATTGCCATCTGTGACCATGACTTGGGTCTATTAAGCAGTGACTTTAGGGCATATCATCTGAAAACTTCTTCTCATATACTAGCTAAACAGAAAAGCCAAGGTGTTCAAGTGCCTGCTCAGAGATCTGAGTTCTTTTGCAGACACAAACTGAGGAGGCCATTTGACACACAAGATTGTGGGGATGGGTGTGTTTGACATGCTGGAGGGACGGGACACCATCCAGAGGGACCTTGACAGTCTTGAGAGGTGGGCCTGTGCTAACCTCATGAAGTTCAACAAGGCCAAATACAAGGTCCTGCATCTGGGTCAGGGCAATCCCAAACATAAATACAGGCTGAGCAATGAGTGGCTTCAGACCAGCTCCGAAGAGGAGGACTTGGGAGTGGAGGTGGATGAGAAGCTCAACACGAGCTTGCAGCCCAGAAGGCCAATAACCGTATCCTGGGCTGCATCAAGAGAAGCGTGTCCAGCAGGTCGAGGGAGGTGATTCTGCCCCTCTACTCCGCTCTTGCAAGGCCCCACCTGGAGTACTGTGTCTGTTTCTGGGGCCCCCAACACAAGAAAGACCTGGACCTGTTAGGACACGTCCAGAGGAGGCCACCAGGATGATCCAGGGGCTGGAGCACCTCTCCTGTGAGGACAGGCTGAGAGAGTTGGGACCTCAACTTTTCAGCCTGGAAAAGAGAAGGCTCCGGGGAGATCTTATAGTGGCCTTCCAGTGCCTGAAGGGGGCCTACAAGAAAGCTGGGGAAGGACTTTTTATAAGGGCAGTTAATGATAGAACAAGGGGAAATGGCTTTAAGCTGAAAGAGGGTAGGTTTAGATTGGATATTAGGAAGAAATTCTTTCCTGTGAGGGTGGTGAGACACTGGAACAGGTTGCCCAGAGAAGTTGTGGATGCCCCCTCCCTGGAAGTGCTCAAGGCCAGGTTGGATGAGGCTTTGAGCAACCTGGTCTAGTGGAAGATGTCCCTGTTGATGGCAGGGGGATTGGAACTAGATGATCTTTAAGGTCCCTTCCAACCATAACCATTCTATGATTCTTTATGTTTTTAGACATGCAAAAAATTACGTGCAGATATACGCTGGGGAGGAGGAATGAGAAAAAAAAAAGTTAAAATTGAGAATGTCTGAATTTTACTATAACATGCAGCAGCAATTTAACTACATCTGACCATTTCAGTAACAGCTTTTAGGAAAGCATAACTCTTCTAATGCTTTTCATCATGAGATCTTACAACACCTTATGAAATATGTTAGTATTATTCTTTCCAAGCTAAAGCAAGGCAGAAGAAGGAAATTGAATGGTAGAGTTGGGATTTTTAATGAGATCACCGAGTCCTGGAATAGTATTCTGTCCATTATTTTCTACCAGTTCCCATTCAGGTGAATGAAAATCTCCACAGTAATAATTATAGCTGGGCTGTCCTTCTTTTTAGCTGGAACAGAGCTGGGTTTCTTTTTAGTGGTTAGAATAGCACTGTGTTTTGGTTTCAGCCTGGGATTTGTTATGAGAGAAGCACTGATAACATATCAATGTATTCAGTTGTTGCTGGAAGTTGAAGGACTTCATGTCTTGCTAGTCTACAAGTACAAGGTCTAGGGAGGGAGATGAATATTTAAATTAATAAACTAGATTGGCATTTGGATATGCCAATGGGATATTCCATATCATATCATATCATATCATATCATATCATATCATATCATATCATATCATATCATATCATATCACATCATGTTCAGTGTATTAATGAGAGACTCTCTCTCTGTCTTGCTCTCTCTGACTTTTGCTTGGGGTCTCAATCTTCTAGGATTGTGGTTTGGGATTATTGCTCCTCCAGGATTGTTATCTAAAAACAGGCTGGGCTTGGTCAGTAGGTGGTGAGTAATTGCACTGTGTATCACTCATTTGCATATTTTATTACTATTATTATTGTAATATAATTATTATTGCAATTATTATTTTTAGTTTTATTTAATTTCAGTTATTACATTCTTCTTATCTCAACCTACTAATCTCCTTACCCTTAACCCTCCAGTTCTCTCCCCTATCCCATGGGCAGGGGGACAGTGAGTGAATGGTTGTTGTTTAGATGCTAGCCAAGTGCTAGCCAAGTGAAACCACCACATGGGACCAGAGGTTTTTCACTCTGCCTTCTTTCTGGAAGATGTTTTCCTTCCAATCCAGAGTTACAGATAATGGCAAATAGAACAACAATAACTTTTGGGGGGATTTCTTGAATTATATAAAATAATAAATATTTTCCTGTAAAGAGGCCCAGGATTTCAAACATAAAAGTTCCTTTTCTTAAAATAAAATTATTTTGTGCATCTTTAACAACAAATTTACATTAAATGATAATTTATAGCATTTATATGAAAAACAAGATAAATACAGTGTTGCCTTTTCCCTCTGTCAATGTGCAGGTACTGTATATGGAAAAAGATTTGTAATTTTTAAAGTTACATTTCTCTTCGTATGATGGAAATAGTTCTTCAATCATTAACATTTTGGGGTAGTTAAATAGTTTCCTAATTTTTTGATATTTGTGTTATTTCTGCATGGAGATTACAGAGACATAGTTTTATTTTTAAATATATTGTCCAAGAAAACTTCTTTTAAAACATATAATTTAACTATGATATTAAGCATTCAAGTATAAGGGTTAGTTTCCTTTCACAAAACTAATTCACTTCCTTTGACTTAATGCATTATAATATGCAGGCACTGACCACATTAACATATGATATTTTTCAGCAGGGTGCTCCTTCATGCAGTACAGGAAAAGTTCTTATCACATAATGGACCACTGTTTCAGGTATTATTCTGTCCTGTTCCCTACATGGCCTTCTGTTCTATGCATTGCACATTATTCAGACATTAAGAAAACTTAATTATTCCCTTCTGGATTTCATTGTGGGAAGCATCCATGGAATTAGACTTACAAATTTCTTGTTATAAGCCACTCTCAGAAGAGGAGAAGCTGAAGCAGAAGGAGCTTGAGGTCAAACATTTCCATTAGTATTGCGTGTTTAACAAGAGTTATTTAGTACTTGACTCACAGCTTTAATGTACAAACCTCAATGACAGGTACAAGTTTAAAGTCTTGGCTTCCATTGATTTCATTTACATTTCATTGCTTTTTCAGGATGTCCCTGAATTAGATATTGGGTTCTCAGTGGAAAAAAGTTGTTCAGCTGAGGGGAGAGAAGAGCAATGCAGCTACAGCACTGCAACTCAGTTGCTATGCAACTGAGTGTGTTGCATAGCACAGGGACTAGGGACTATGTGGGATAGTATTGTTTGTCAAGGAGAAAGTACACCTATCAGTCTTCTTCCTATGGAATCTCTGTCTGTTTAGGAATGCAAAATGGGTAGTTGTCCTTGAGACATCTGTTTCATCATCATGTCAGAACCCTAGATTTGCTGATCTTTCGGCCAACTGCTTAGACCTGTTGCATATGGTGAGCTCCCCAAGGTTTTTAAAGAAAAAAATAATAAAATCTAACCAAATCAAAAACTTAATGCAACTTCATCAAACCTCTGGTTGGTTTAGGATTTGATCTTTCAATGCATAATTTTTAAAAAGACAGAAATAGAAACAGAATAGAAATTAAAAAAACCCCACACTTGCTTTGTCCACTGTGTTCCCGAAGACAGGTTCTGGCTTGCTCTCAGTTGTGGAACAAAAGACACAGTCTCTGCTTGTCTCTAGGTATTTTCTTTTTCCATTGTCTTAGAGACATGTCTTTACATTCCCTGGTCTTCATAGTGGTTCATACTCCTATTTTTTCGTGGTCATTCTGCTTCTTTCTTTTTCTACTCTTCTCAGCAGTCTTTGGGAAACTTTTCTCCTTCTTCATGATCTAAGAAGCAACCTCTTAGCTTCCTGAAGGAGCTGATCTGACCCTCGCACTCTATGATAGGGAAGATAACAAACAAGTTGGAAGCAAATAAATCACACACTTTTCTTCGCAGTCATGTAGGAACTTCTAAGAATAATCTGTGTTAGAATACAAAATTTCAGTTCTCTGTTCTTTTCCTGAGGTTACCTCTTTGGTTCATAGATTTTTGTTTGGATTATTATTGGTCTCTAATAATTCACAGAAACACAGAATTGAAGGGGTTGGAAGAGACCTCTGGAGATCATCTAGTCCAATCCCCCTGCCAAAGCAGGTTCACCTACAGCAAGTTACACAGACAGGACTGCATCCAGGAAGGTTCTGAGAATTTCCAGAGAAGGAGAACCCACAACCTCTCTGGGCAGCTTGTTCCAGGGCTCTGGCACCCTCACAGTAAAGAAGTTTTTCCTCATGTTTAAGTGGAACCTCCTGTGTTCCAGCTTGTGCCCATTGTCCCTTGTCCTATCGCTGTCCACCACTGAAAAGTGTCTGGCCCCATCCTCTTGATACCTGCCTTTTGGATATTTATAAACATTGATAAGGTCCCCTCTCAGTCTTCTCTTCTCTGGGCTAAACAGACCCAGCTCTCTCAGTCTTTCCTCATCAGAAAGATGCTCAGCCCCTTAATCATTTTTGTATCCCTCTGTTGGACTATCTCCAGAAGTTCCCTATCTCTCTTGACCTGGGGGGCCCAGAACTGGACACAGTACTGCAGATGCAGCCTCACCAGGACAGAGTAGAGGGGAAGAAGAACCTCCCTCAACCTGTTGGTCACATTCTTCTTAATGCACCCCAGGATACCATTTGCGTTCTTGGCCACAAGGGCACATTGCTTGGTCAACTGGTCATCCACCAGCACTTCTCTGCAGGGCTGCTTTCCAGCAGGTCAACCCCCAACCTGTACTGGTGCCTGGGGTTATTCATCCCCAGGTGCAGGACCCTACACTTGCCCTTATTGAACTTCATCAGGTTCCTTCTGTCCAACTCTCCAGACTATCCAGATCTCGCTGAACGGCAGCACAGCCTTCTGGTGTATCAGCCATTCCTCCCAGTTTAGCGTCACCAGCAAACTTGCTGAGGGTACGCTCTGTCCCTTCATCCAAGTCCCTGATGAATATATTGAATAGGACTGGACGGAGTACTGACCCTTGAGGAAGGAATTTCTGTTGCTCATCAGAAAAACAATGAGGATTAGGAATTGATCCAGTTAGCAGCACAAATTTCTTGGTCACAAGAGGGCAATTTCCTAGATCTAACCCTCAATCTGATATTTTGTGAGAGAAATAATGCTCTTTTATCAGAGAAGTCAGGAGGCATGTGAAAATTTTTTGAAGAAGAAATGGGGGGAAATGGAGTTCTGGGATGTGGTTTCATATCAACATCTTTGTTAGTGACATGGACAGTG
>NW_010311586.1:0-16034 GCF_000700745.2 Antrostomus carolinensis
GACAATGGCCTCAGACACATGGTCTGAATCTCGGGACTGTCCTACGCTAGGGAGAGAGTTGGACTCTATGATCCTTGTGGGTCCCTTCCAACTCACAACTTTCTATGATTCTAACTAACTCTAGGTACTCACCATATTTGTGAAGCATGGACAGCCCTAACATATTTGATTCAGGGTACAAATAATTTATTCTGCTCAAGAATCATTACCATGTTGTAAGACTTGCTTTTAAGATTAACTTTTTTAAGGATGAGAAATGGCTTTCTAAGCATAGCTGAAAGGTATCAGCTTATACAATCTACTTCTCCTTTGACCGATTTCTGTACTCTGCTCCTTATCTGGAAGTAATGTACTCACTGAAAGGTTTCTTAAAAAGCAATGACACTCTCCGCTTTAAAAACTGTTTCTCATGCTGCGGTGATTTAAGTACGTTTCATAGCTCCAGAAGCAGTGTAAGTATGAACACGATGAAATACAGATATGCATTTTTCTTTCCTAGATTAAGATAATCAGTCTGAAGACAAATTGAAACATCACAGAAATACATTTTAAGTTAGCATAATAATTATCAATAACACTCAATACTAGAGGTAAAATGCATTTTGACAATCGAAATGCATGACAGTATGAAATCATTATGTTACCAGACTCAGCTGAATGGTTCCCAATAAACTAGCAGGTCATATATGTTAACAAGCTTAGTACAAATAAAAAAAATCTGTACAATTATACCAGTTTCTTCTAGTGAAAAATTAAAAATGCATGGCATTTTTGGATGACTTGTCTTTTTATAATTTGCCTTTCCTGTTAATAGCCATCAGCACTTTCTATTTTGAAATGCCACATGCCAGATATATTGAGTTGCCAGGTTGCAGCACTACGCTATAAGCTGCATCACTGTGTGCCAGCAACGACTTCGGTGATCTAAACCGGCTGAATCTTTACACTACTTTTTTTCCTTAGGGGGAAGGCGTGAGTTATAAAGTAGAATTCAAAATTTTTCCCAGCTACAGCCATGTTTCCCAAGAGAAACTGAAAAGACTGAGTTTGTGTATAATTATGAAAGACATTGTCTGGGGATGCCAACTGCACTGAAATATATGAATATTTTTAACTCACTAAACAAGTCTCAACTCAGAAGCATGCTTATCTAAAAACCAAAATATTACTTTTGATCTTGTAGCTATGCAAAAAATCAGAGATAAGGTAATGCTAAAACCTTACACGTTTGGGCTAGAGTAGTGAAGTTTTTGTTTTGTCTATGAAATGATTCTGAAAATAAATTTGTTAAGACTTTTTCAAACTCAGTCTTAAAATTTTGCTACCAGAGTCTACATTTAAATAAAGTTTTTATTAACTCTTTTATGAAGAAACAAGCTTAAAATCTGTTGACTCATACACAAATTACAAGATAAAACACATTTGTTTCCAGAAGCTTTGGTGTCACTGTTAGTTTGTTTTCTGGAGAAAGGATCTGGTAATTCAATGTTCAGGCAATATTTTTTTCTGTTGTGTCACAGAATATTCCCTCTTCTATCTTTATCTTAAGAAGTAATGAATTACTTTTTATAAAGCACAGAAATATTTCACATTGAAATAGATTAAAAGTCATTCCAGTCAAAATCTATGCTAATGTGTCTCCTGTTCACGACACTTAGTGACACTGTGAGCACCTGTGCTGTCTCCCAACACACACGTACAACTCTGAACTACCACTTTAGACAATGACCTACTGCACCATATTATGATCAGTTAAAAAAATCACACCTCTTTAAGACATAAATCCATTTAAAAATCTAGATCTTAGTGCAGTGGGATAAAATACCATAAATATAGAAGTGTTTAGTGTCCTTTGTTATTTATTGTCCTTTATTCGCCTTCAGCAAAATCCACATTGTGAAAACATACTACCACTTCTTGCTGCATTCCCTAGTTAAATCTATAAAGTTTACTACACCCTCCAGTGACATATGAATGCGATGTCACTTAAGAAATAAGGGACAGCAACAATCTGAGAGTCAGAGAAAAACCTTTCATATCATGAAGAAGTGAAAAAAGAAAAAAAGAAGGAAAAAGCTCCCCCCAAAAAGATTTTTTCCTTTAAAGTTGATCTGTGGACTTTTACTAGGCAATGAATATCACACAATCTAAAAAAAATACTGCAAATAATATATCTCTACATATATATTTTATATGCACACAAATAAAAATTAGCAAAAATAGAACATTTAAAGTTAACTTAATATTTATTCTGTCAAGGATAATAGCGGGCATAGCTGTGAGGAAGCTCTTTTCCACAGCAGGCGTTCAGTGTGTTCACACGCTTAACGCTTTTAAACTCCAGTTATTTCCAGTGGTAGCATTAGTACTTTTTAAAATTATACTTTGCTTATGTGAAAGTGAACAGTCACCATGCCATCCCTGATGAACAATGCAGGACATGAAATAGCCCATGGATTTCTTGTCCCACCCAAATAGCGAGAAATCTAATTTGGGCAGAGGAATAGCAAAATATGGTAAATACAACCACATAAATTCGGAGGGAAAACAAGAAAAAAAAAAACAGTATGGGGTTATGTGGAAACAAAGGTACTTATCCAGGTAGTGCTTCTACCAATGCATTAGTGAAACAACATTTTTTTCAATTACCAGTCTGCTATATCCTTTCCCATTAACAGGGTGGTTTCACAAGCCACTTAGCTATATCTTTGATATTAATGATAACCATTCCTAACTCTTTGTGAACTACATGATTTAAATCCCCCAAACATCTGTTTATTTTCTCTTGTAACATATTCCTACAGTGTGAGATCAACAGACACAGAGTAGGCCTTCAGGCACTAAGAATGTCAGTTAGCCTAATCTCAAGAAAACAAGATGTGCACTTAACCATAAATATTTTTTTATAAACACATCAAACATGACATACCCAGTATTCAGTTTTATATCATTCAGTTCTTATGTCAGATCTACTTCTGAGGTTGTCCAAAACCCAAACACGTAACATTATTTTTCTCTTCCAGGTCTGAATATTATTTACAGACATTAATGCTACATCCATTTCTACAATCATTCAAGACACATGATATAACTTTATTTTTTTTTATTTGACAAGCAGCAGTATCATGTTCGTCATTTTTTTTACATTTTAATGTAGATACAATTATTAGGTTATCTGTCATATTACAATATTTAGGTTTTTTGTTTTTATTTTGTCTTAAGATACATTAAAAAACATCAACTGCAAACGTGAAAGGGGAGAAAAAAAAAAAAAAAAAAAAAAAAGCATGGTACCCAACCAATTTTCCACATTTCAGCAATACTTCACTCATTCTTTTAGTAAAGTTTTAAGAAATGTCATAATGACATGAGCTTGAAATATCTATAGGCATTTTCATTGACGCTCATGACATGGCACTGGTGATGTTGTAAACAGCAGAAAAACAGGGGCTGCCAAGTGACCAGTTATGGAGGCACAGGCCTGCCTCTTCCCACAGGAACACACCAAACAGTGACAGCAATGATCTCCTTACAATCATACCTGCAGGATAGCAACATCATGCTACGTAACTGTATTCATCTGCAGAGGCCTGGCTTCGCTCGATGTACTGTTTGTCTATCAGAACTTCAATACACTTCTTAATCATGCTGATACTTGGGTTAAACCTAGCTCTTGATTGGCTAATTACCTGCAAAAGAAAGACATGTTTTTTTGTGTTATTTTTATTACAACAGTTATAAATGCTATAAAAATATCCGCTGGGGGCTTTAAGGCAAATTCAGTATATTTTTCTTTTAAAGACAGGATTAAATAAACCTGGAATAGTTCATTTATAACAATCAACAAAGCATCTCTATATGTGAGTGTCAGGACACTTAAACTGATTGCTCAGCTCATTGGTTAGCTTGCCTGCATATTAACCAAGTCTTCTCAGTCCTCTTAATTGGCCCTGGTACAAATGAAGATAGATATTCAGGCTAAAAATTAACTCTGATATTAACACATTTCTTCACTTTATTATTATCACAGCTTAGCAAAGTGAAAATTCTGTAAAACCATATGTGCCCTTCAATGCTGGCTCTGCTGACTAGGTATCTTTTACTTCTGTTTATGTACTTTCATTGTTGTGGAATATTTAACTTCTGGACTCTCAAATTTTGTTTGAGTTACATCAGTCTTACTTGGAAATCAAATGCCTGAAGAATGCGTTAATCTTAGTTTTCATAATAGTTTATACAATTCTGAACGGTTAAATTTAACTTGATTGTATTTTTCAAAACTACCTCCAAGTTGCACACCATTTTCTTCTCATCCATCACAACTTTTATCAGAAAAAGACAGAGAAGACATTTTCATTTAACAAAGATTTGTGAAACCTGTGTTTTCTTTGTAGCACTAAAAAGACATGCTTAGAAGACACGGAAACAGGTACATAGTAAATTACCAAAAAACCTGACCATAATGTTATAAAATAAGACCTTATTCATTCTTGAACAGCACAGTTTAAATATATTTAAAATGCAACCAATCCTCAGAGATTCTGCTGCACTAGATAAATTTGAAAGAAAAAAATCTTTTTCAGGAACTTCGCTGAAAAGCCCAAGATGACACTTTTCATCACAAGAGACACAGCCTAAGTAGTAACCATTTTGTAAAGTTACACTACTTCATTGCTGTTGCAGCTGCCAGAATATGAGATGTACACTGGATTTGTTTTGTTTTGTCTAAGTTCCAGTCTATGTAGTTCTGTATACCTGGTACTGGGAAGAGCTCAACCTGCTCAGCTGCCTGTGAGTGTAAATGGAGTTCCCCTACCACTGACCCTCCTTGCGTATAGAATTTGAAACAATTAGGATGAACCTCTTTTTCTTCAGTCACTGAAGACAGCCCTACAGCTAGCCCAGGCAAGCTCCACCTGCCTATGCTGGAACTTTGTAATACATACAGTAAAAATTACATATTGTAAAAACCAAATCAATCTATCCATTGTGGAAGAAACTGCAGCTGTAGGCAAAACTTGAGATGTCTCTTAATAGTCCTCAGTTTTGCCCATTCTCTTGTAGAGAGGAGGAGGAGATGCTGTGTAGTAACAGAACATGCATATCTATTAACTGGGAGCATTTTTCACCTTTTACTCTTTTGGCCAACTTGCAGCAAAGAAAATTACTATTACTTTCTCCCCTCTACTTCCTAGCAATGGTGAGACAAACAAAAGATCTTACTACTACTCAAGTCTCACAATATATTTTGCCTGTAGTTTCTCTTTTATTCAGTAAAGTTATTTTTATTTCAGCCGGATTTCCCGTTTTCTTTACAACTTTTCCTGGCTGGCTTTGTCCCAGCTGTAGAACTTGCTGGAGCCCTGTGTGAGCCAACAGAACTCACCAGGTAGAACTCACCCAGCAAAGTAAACAAAGAGCTCAAAAGAGCAAGTTTTGTTGGGCTAGCAGCCAAGGGTCTGGTACTTTCCACAGCAGCACAAATGAGAAGAAACTTGGTGCTAACAAGCTAACAGATCTGCTCAGATTTCACCTAACTTCAGCCCTACACTCAAACTGATTATCATCTTCATACTTTATATATTTACTTAACACAGAGACAACAAAAGATAGAATTTTGTATTGGTAAGGGTTTTTTTTTTGTTTTGGTTTTGTTTTATCAGAGATAATACAAATAATGAGGATGGACAGAAATACCTGATGGTCAGAATAAAAAATTTTCTGGGAATGACTGCATTGCCCTTTCCTCTCCACTACTCCCACTGACCTTATTCATTTTAAGGGAAAAGCAACCTCATCCTGCAAGCGACTACAGCATGGAGCTAAAAGTAAAACCATCAGGGCATATCTAACATAATTACTTCAGCAAAGACCACATGCTGACATATACAGGGTCTACCAAGGACCTTGAGTATTTTCTTGGACACCTCACCCTAAATGAAAAGTGTGGTGCTGTAGTCTAACTGTTAGAATCAGAGCTAACTACATTAAGGCTAGGAGTCTTTCAATCACAACTCTAACAACAGCGCAATCCCGTCCTTGTATCTCAGAAAAAAAACATGAGGTAAGAAAGTATTAACCATTCATAGTAAACAGACTTCCTTTCAAAAGAGTAATTCTTACTCCTCAAGGAATCAGATAATAAATTTTAAATTAATATAAATACATAAGCATCATGATAAAAGTAATGAGAACTAAGTATATACGTCACCATAATTAGTTACAATACCACAAACGTTTCAAGAAACAAAAAGGCTCTTGAGAGTAAATCAAATCTTACTACAAGGTCAGCAGGAGTTGGACAGCCAAGAAGTTAGTTAAGCATACTCTACAGGTTTAATAGCATTGATGGTTATTAATTTTTGAATAAAGGTCTAGTGAGAAAGTTGTGCATTTTCAACTTGGAACCACCTGGCAGTTTGGCCTTATTTATATAACATGAAGCAAAACAAGCTACTAAACTCAACTGGGACATAACTAGGTAAAATTTCCACTTAACATGAGATTTTCATCTTTGTGTTTAAGCATTAAGTATACAAAAACCTGTCTCCCCACAATTTGATCTAAAACTTGGCAATAATTTCTGATATGCCTAAGAGTATATCTGTATCACAGACTGTAGAGAAGACATCTAGTGTCATTAATTTAGTTAAAAGCTAAGGTAAAAAACCAGTACTGGTGGCTGTGGCTGGTGATAGATAAACAGAGCACCAACTTTACCCTCTACTTAGTTTTTAACTGAGTAACAATCAAAACATCCACCTTACTTCCAAAATGTGAAAAAGCTCCTGATGTTAACAGACTGTACTATTCTGCAAGAGTACTGTAAGAGCAAGATGTAACAGAGTCATGTTGGATAGTGCCTCCTCAGTTAAACAAAGGAAGAAGCAGCCAGAAAGGATTTTTTCTTTTCCAAAACATAAACATTTCTAATCTATTCCACCTTTATAAACTGATCCCAAACAAAGTACACCTTTAAAACTTTTTCTAAGAATTTGAGAGTAGGAAGAAAAAATTTTTCAAAGATGAAACAAGGCCAACCTACCATTTTCTAGTTTTAACTGTAAATTCCTATAGGATTTCATCATAACTGCATGGATGATTTAAGTAACAGGAAACCAAATAACCAAAGATTTTGAGAATAATCAGGACCTACGCTGCCTCATCTTTTAGGCAGTAAAAATCAGAATTCTTAAATTAAGCTTGCTTTCAGAGTACAAGCACTATTTCAACATCCAAAACCTTTCAGATGTCTCACATGGCAAGTTCTAGGCTTACAAGCTCTCTGTAGCTGCTCATTGCTTTTAGGGAATAAAAATTCAGTGGTGGGTGGGTAAACTGTTTCCTCCATCACCGTAAGACAGAGAGCACTCAGCAGATCTCAAAATGACTGAACGCCTCTCCACCTCCATGCTCAAAATGGTCAAATAAAGCAGGAATCTTTCTTTCTCCCACCAGTCCACTCTGAGGCTATCCGGCAAGGCTCTGGAGACCCAAGAATGAACTAGACTGAAGAATGAAGGCCGTAGAAGGCTGAGAAAACTATGGTTGGTAGGAGCAAAGATTAGGTTGGAATAAGAAAAACAATTAGGCAGGCAACTTGCACAGATGGGAAAGTGGTAAAAAACTGAAAGAAATAGCACTTCCTTCCCAGTCAGTCTGTGATAGCTCACAGACCATTAGTCTAGAATCTAAAAAATCTAGACAACTATACCACTTAATGGAAAAGGGAGATTAAGAAGTGCATGTCTACATACTCAGACAACTTTTAAAATTTAAGCCATGAATCAGAATAAAATCACAATTAGAGCTCAAAATCAGCTAGGTGCTTCCATGAAATTCCATACCTAGAACATCCATATTCAGGTTTGCAATTGAACTTGTAGGTCTCGGAATGATTCTTACAGGATACATCATATGTCGGCAGAGAACCAGTCAACAGGGAAGAGCAAGCACAGAGGCCTTAATGCTTTGATGCTAAGACACATTTACAAGATTAAGGAATCACAGCTAGAGCTCCAGTACCACCACTCAAAGCAGACTCCATGAAATTCTCACTAATTTCACTGAGGTATTAGTTTTGACATGGGAGAGTTTTGTGGTCAGATGTGGTATCCAACTACCCTGAAGATTCTCATCAAACCATGCTTAAGAAGAGGACTGTATCTTACCTCCTGAATAAGAGCATTATGTCGCAACACTTTACGTGCTTTCATGATACGGACTATAGCAGCTTGAAGATACATTTTTCTGTCTTCATCTACAGCACTTCTGGTCTGCTCCATCTCCTGCGATACAGGAAGAAGAGCAATGCTTAAAATATATAAGACTAAGAAACACTTCATAAAAGTATCTTGAATCTATACTTTTTACTTTATTAAAAGTGGTCAATTATTACAAAAATCCAGGTAAAGTTCAATACCAGACAAAGTACTTCCATAAATAAAGAATACCACGTTTCATGAAAGTCAGCAGGACGGTAGGAGAGAAACATGCAAACCAGCATTTTTGTAATATATTGAGTTTGGAAGCACGTACATCTTTTGCATAAAATCCTATGTCTTAGGAGATACAGAGGGAACACAGATTATCAACACTGGAGTTAATTTTAGTTGTCAAAGGACAGAAAACCATAGGAAAGCAGAGTTGATTAGTTCTGCTGTTCCCGGAATAAGTTGCTTTTATAAACACCACCAAAAAACAAGTCTCATTAGATAAGACAAGCTAAACTGTCAATCCCATTTGGTACACAAGGAATACCTCTTGTTTATCATTTTCTTCTACTTTCTTACTCCCTATTCCATCTTCTCCTGGATATATTTTAAGTAAAAAAAAAAAATTCCAGTGCTTAAGCTTTAAACTTAAACAATTTATTTACAGTGATGTAAATCTTACACAGGGATTCCCACATCTGCTTACACCAAATGAATACAATAAATTCAATTTTAGAACGATAAGCTTCCTAAGTTGTTCAAGGTAGAAACAACAAAAAATACTTGCCTGTGGTGTGTCTTTCTGCATTGATGTAGTAATTTTAAATTTTGTTCGTTTACTGCTGAAGTTCATATTTAATGAAAACGTAGACTCTGCCTCTATATCTTCCTGCAATAAAGAATATTTTTTAAAAAAATCAGAAATGGAACCAGAAAATGATAACAATTTACTTTGCAAAATCAGTTAGGGGCTTGCCTACATACAAACAATTTCAGATTTGTAGTTGGAAATTCTAAAATGCCACTTGAACCAGGTCAATTTTCAAAGCTCCAGTTCAACTAACATAGAAATCAAGGCTATTTTAGAAAACACTATAAAGAACTCTGACATACACAAATTTTGTTAACAAGTCAATATGATTAAAGCAATTTCTGCTTTAATACTTTGATAGCTTATCTTAGTTGCAAACACTCTCTATTTAAACTAATTTTCTCCCTGCAAAGAAAGTAGGATTTGCATTTATTTATGGCAGAATCTCAAGAGAGCGAGCTGTTGCTTTTACAACTACTACTAACATTGCCTTCCAGAACTTAAGGAAAAACATCTAAGCATTTTGTTATGTTACAGCAGAAACAGTTCACAAGCTGCAATTTCTACAGCTCTACATCTATCTGTATGTTTCTAATTTTTTTCCTGATACAATCTCAATTCTTCTCCACGTGTAAAAGTTAATTTCTTTCGATAAATGGTAACTGTTATCTGCAGGCCAAACACTTTTACATTCAACTAACAGGATGACCTGACTGATCTTTGCAGTTTCCAAGCAAGAGTCTGGACAAGTATTACCAATTTCCAGCAGAATAGTTACTGGGCTTCTTAGACTTTGGTATCTTGCCAAACCATGGTTGCCTCAAGTGCAAACACTTTAGTAAACACAGTCAATATTTAGCTAAATATTTACTCAAAGCACTATTAATTCTAATCTTTTATTCTGCAACAAATATTCTTTATTATAATATTTTATAATATCCAGGCACAGTATATAAAATTTAACATGAAAGGACAAAGATCCACAGCTTTAAAAAACATAAGCTAACATTAAATTTTAGCTTTATTTTGCTTACATGGCTGAGTATAAACCAAAGGAAATTGTGTTGTGCGTGAACTCAAAAAAGCATGATTCTGAAGAACCAATACAGATTTTGCCAAAAGTTTCTTTTTTCTTTTCTCTCTTTCAAAAAAAGAACAAACAAATAAAAGCAAACTGCATCATTTAATACACTGTCCTTTTCTGTGTGGCTCAGATAAGGGTAAAGAGAAGTTAGTGTATTTAATTCCACTGCTTAAGGCACTAAAGTTCACTGCTTTATTCAATAAGTAATCTGATAGACTATCTGCAGATCTGCTTTCGCATTGCTGGATGGAGTGCAAAGAAAACAGAATTAGCGGAGATGTTTGAATACAATAGGCTGGAAGTTAAAAAAAAACCCCAAACAAACCCAACCAAATAAACAACAACAAAAAAAGCAGAAAATGCAGTGAGAAACTTTAAAAGGTAAAAGGGTTGGAAAGCTACATCATTCACTCTCACTCTTCAATGACACAGGCTTAAAGAAACTGGGCAAACCTTATGCAACAGACATAAATAAATGTAAAGCCTTTAAATAATGGGCTTTCTGAAATCATGAAAAATCTCAGTTTTCTGTAATAGCTCCCAGTGTTATATTTCACCCATTGTTTAACAGACAACTTCCCAGACATTGTTCCAACCTGAGCTCATTTCTAGATATTGGAAGGATGTCCTATGCTTCAGTCAAGCATTAGATCTTCCTTATGATCTCACTTTGCATTTTCTAATACTTTCCTGCTTTAAAAAAAAAAAAAAAAAGCAGCTACCAGAGCAGCTTTGGATTTTTTCTCATGAACAAAGTGAACAATTTATCTCAAGTTTCTTCTGCCTGATACTGTGTGAATAATGGGCTTCCTGAGCTAGCTGGAAGCACATGCTAAAGTTTGTATGGTATGCACAGGCAGTTCTGTAGCGCTTCTTCGCTGTGTGGGAAAAGGGGTAACTGGTTTCATGTAGGTGGTACAGAAGTATGAGTTAGAGTCATAAACAGAACCTGTATCAACCATTGCCTTAATCACAAACAAAGCTCAGATATTCTGGAATTCCATGAAACTCATGAATTGGCAAATTGCAGCAAAAATCCTCTCACACAAGCCCTCCTTGCTCTCTTTCCTCCTCCTTCCTCCTCCTTCCTGTCTTTCCTTCTCCTTCCTCCTCCTGCAATCTGTCAGCAAGGAAGAACATGGTTGCTGTTACTTTCAGTCTCAATTACCACAATTTTTAATTTTTTTTTAGAATCTCTGTAAGATTCTTTGGTTTTCTACTTGGGCGTTTCCCATGATTCAGTACAATTTTGAAAGTGGTGTATTTATAGGGCATTCCCCTCCAACAGCAGTGAGTCTAAAGCTACATGGATGAAATGCAACAGAAGCGATCAACAGTCCTAATATTATTACCTTTTCAGCATACCATGCTGTTATAGGCATAGAGAGCCTATAAGACACAGGTAATCTACTTCCTCCTGTCTCTATCCTTATAAATACAGATTTGTAATTGCTCATAAGGGTCGATAATACAGTGTAGAGGGGAAAAAAAGCAAACTGGATTATTTTATATTGAAAAAAGCCCTCAACAAATATCACAAGACTGAAAACATGAAACTTTTAATATCATTACTGCATACCTTGTCTGAGTCATGGTTGATCATTTTGACATCAAGTAAGGATTTGATGGTTTTTGTCAGTTCCTTCTCATTCATTTGTGTACTATCCTGAAGCTCCTTGTAACTGACAGTTTCACTGTTGTTGAAGGCAAGCAACACTGCCATTTGGTATGTTGTGACCATGGCTACATAAGGTTTGCACAAATAATTCATTTTTACTTCACCTGTAATATACAAGTAGTATTTCATAAACCAGTGTGCTAAAAAGTCATCTGCAACTTAACTATTCGAGCTCCTCATACATTTCCAAACACTCAATTTACACCTAAGTATGCATTTAACACTTGGAAAGGGAAGATGAAAACTGATGTGAATTTACACATATAGACTGTGGTCTGCAACAAAACCCCCTCTGATTAACTATGAATACTAGAACAAGAAAAAAGGAAACCTACAGTGTTGAATTTGAATAATGCAATATAATTCATAGTAATAAAAAAAGGAAATTCCAAACAGCCTCAACATGCAATGCATAAACTTCAATTAGTAATAGCTTAGACAGAATCACAGAACAGTGATTACAGGAAAGTTTTTCCAAGGAAAGATTTCAAAACAAAATAAAAGACTTGTCCATTAAAAATTTTTCAAAATAATATTCTTATATTCCTTAAATTCCCCTGAAATTTAAAACAAATAAACAAAAAACAAAAGCACTGAAGAATTCTGCCTAAAAGCAGATTTAGATTTTCTCTGTGAAAGTAAGTGAGAGTAAACGGCAGCCTTCTTTATAAGAACTAAATTTTTATTACATTATAGTGTTGTATGCTAGTCTGGTTTTCACCTCCATGTTATACGTTGTGGTGCTTAGTCATTAAAAGTCTGATACTGAAAGCACTTGAAATAAAATATGATTGACTGATACCTACTAAACTAAGCTACAATTTTACTTATCCCTTCTAAGATTTTTTTAACATATATTTCTACATAGTAAATCTAAACATAAGTAGATATATTTACTTAGATACTTACATACCTGAGTAAAATAGGATTATATGCACTCTTAAAATTATTTAATATTCAGTTAAGAGACATCTGCTAATACAATAACAATTCCAGGGCAATTGTTATTAACTCAGCTGTTCTGCAGTGCTGTTCTGTAGTTAAGAATGTACAAATCTAGTTTTACTTGGATTTAATAAATCACAGTAACATATGCAAGTTTACAAAACATAAATTTTGGAAATGCTAAGCACCAAATATTAAATTAATTTATAATGCAAAATAACTCAGTTGACTTAATACACAACATAATGTTCCAATTCTAAAGTCTCTTGCCATTTGAAAAGGACTTTTAACAAACAACTGTCAGTTGTATAGAACATAAGTTTAACAAAACACTTATTTTTACCTGTACAAAGATAATGTAACCAAGTAAGCTTCCTTCCACTAAAATGCTGACTGTAAAATAATTCAAACTGCAAACAAAACGAATTTCAATTAGTCACACACATATAACTATCAGCAGTAGTTTATTATCACATGACCACCCCAGTGAAGAAATTCTGGGTTTAAGTTCACCATTTTGGATGCAAACATTGCAAACCAATGAATTACAGTATTTCCCTTTCGAAGATGGGTGACGACTAAACATCAGTCATTTACTGAACTACTTGAACATATTAATGTTAGCATATCACCTGATGACTAAATAAAAAAGATTGTTGACATACTCTTAGAACATAAAATACTGTAGTTAAACAGTTGTTCCAAAGAAGTATCAACTCTACTGAATTTAAAGGAATTCTGGGAAGTTTTAGCAATCAATCTTTTTAGGTTTTATTATTCTGTTCCTTCCAATTTCATATCAAAAAAGTGTATTTTTATTTTTTCACCTTGTTGAAATCATTCTATATAGCTTTGATATCCTATTTAAAATTGATTCAGAAAATCCATTTTACCTTTTTTCCCCCCAAAAAACCCCCCAGACTTTTAGTTAACAGGTATTTCTCACAGTCAGCTACACACTGACTTTCATGACAAATCTCATCTTGCATTCCTGAAAATTTTTTTAGGGGGAATTCCAAAAGAGCAAGCTTGAAAGTGGGCACAGTTTTTGTCCCCTTACAATTTGGGTTTCAGGCTACACACAACTGTACAGTTTGCAAACATCTCAGAATCAAGAAGTGATTCAAGATCCTCCAATTTCTGTTGAAACCTTTCAAAACCTATTTTCATAAAGAAGCACACGTTTATGATTTAGGAAGTAACATTTCAAAGTTGTGCTGACACTCAACACCTGAAGCATCCCCTCAAAATTAGTATTTTAAAAACCTTACAAGCAAAACTAGCATTAACACTAAAGGTAACTTCTTCCTTCTTTTTTTGATTTTTACATTACTTCCTTGTCATTATGAGAAGTGTTACATCAATCATTCTAGAAAGCATTTTTTTTCCTGATACTTAAATTATACAAACACACACAAATATATAGCAGAACAGGAATATGAAAAAAATTACCTCTAAACAAGAAAAGGCCTTAAAAACAACTTAAAAATTCCTCTCTTCTTTAGGAAAAAAAGTTTTTGGTTTGGTGTAAGTGAAAATCAGTTATGCAGTTTGAAATCTGACACTAAAATGCACAAGTCTGACTACTGTAAATGAGATCACTTTCCAGAAGCAATTTCTAGCTTTCAAATCTGTATTTATATACATTTAAATGTCATTTTCACCAACAGAGAATAAGAAGAGCACAAATGACCTGTGGAATGTGGCAAGGTCTGTGGCAAGAAAAATCCAATTTACAGAGAAGCAGAAAAATCATCTTATTCTCATATTATAGATAATCCATCAGTCCTGACTGCTTAAAAAACCTTTTGAGGACATAGGTTCCAGCTTGCTTATTCTGTGGGTTAAACTGATGCAGAAGGTTTACTCCAATAGGAAGGAAAAGAAGAATTTCTCCAAAGACTAAAGTGGAAGATTATGGCAAGGCTTGTAAAAATGAAGATTTTATTTTAGCATAAGAGTCTGATCATTCTGCTTGTAAGGAGAAATATCATAAAGAGGATTTTTAGTAGCATTTTAGTAGCTACAGCTTTCTCTTGGATGTCCTCTGAAAATAACTGAAATTTGGCTGAAAACCCAACAGAAAAGTTAAAATATAAATCTGATCTTAATCCTATGTATTATCATAGAATCATAGGATGGCTTGGATAGGACCTTAAAGATCATCTAGTTCCAGCCCCCCTGTGGACAGGGTTGCCAACCACTACACCAGGCTGCCCAGGGCCCCATCCAACCTGGCCTTGAAGGCATCCAGGGATGGGGCAGCCACAGCTTCTCTGGGCAAACCAGGCCAGTGCCTCACCACCCTCTGGGTGAAAAATTTCCTCTTAATATCTAACCTAAGTCTTTGCCCTCTTAGTTTAAAACCATTTCCCCTTGTCCTATCACTATCTGCCCTTGTAAAAAGTTGCTCTCCCTCCTGTTTATAACCTCCCTTCAGGTACTGGAAGGCCGCTGTGAAGTCTCCCCAGAGCCTTCTCTTCAAGCTTTACAAGCCCAGCTCTCTCAACCTTCCAAACAAATCATACTGTATATATTGGCAAGCGCCTGCTAAACCTTAGTTTTCATAATTAAGTTTTGGGGTTTTTTTAAATAAAAAGAAACAGAAATTGTGCTCTCACACTTCCTATCTGGAAGAAACAAGAAAGTGTGGCTTGCAGACTAACCCTAATTGAAGGTGTAACTGCTTTCTGGTAATGAGAAAAACTTAGGCAGATTCAAAGAACTTTTACTTAAAATGGGATCCAGCCCCCCTAAACCCCATGAGGCTAACACAGTGTACACATCAATTCTGCTTGCTTTGATTTGGTGTGGCAACTCTGATTAACACTGAAGGAAAATAAAAAAAGGTTTTCATCTCTTTAAGAATCAGGCATTTCTCCACCCACAGGCTTATCCTGTGTGAAAACTACTATTTGTATAACATCCAAATAAATATATATTTATAGGAAGCTCCAGCAGTCTTGCAGCCTGAAAAAGCTGATAAACAGTTTGCCCAGTTACAGAGGTACTCCCACACTTCAGAGTACAACTGCAAAATGTTTTTCTCTTTCTAAATCCCAGCCAGAATCCAGAGAGAACTCTCTCTTCATGGGTCAAATGATCAAATTTGACAGTAAAGACAGACATCGTCAATTTTTCAAAGTCTCCCCAAGGTATGTTCTGTTTCCTCAGGGAATTATGAGTATTATTTAGAGCATTAATTCTAGCTAGGTGACACATGAATAAGCTTGCTCCTTTAAACTGGCAAAACAGTAAAGTTAGGCAAGCAAACCAGACTCTGAGCCGCTTCTGATACATCAC
>NW_010311587.1:0-27859 GCF_000700745.2 Antrostomus carolinensis
CCTTTGCAGATGTGGCAAATGGATGCCACGCGTTTTTCAGAATTTGGCCGTTTAAAATATGTTCACATCACTATAGATACGTTTTCCTCTGTACTATGGGGAACACCGCTGTCAGCTGAAACAGCTAAACATGTTAAACGACACTTAGGAGGTTGCTTTGCGGTTATGGGTGTACCCTCACAGCTAAAAACTGATGATGGTCCAGCTTATGTTTCACGCTCTTTTGCACAATTCTGTCAGCAATGGGGTGTGAAGCATATCACTGGTGTTCCTCACTCTCCAAAAGGCCAAGCTGTCATTGAACAAGCCCACCAGGTGCTTAAATCCATCTTACAAAACCAGAAAATGGGGAAGATAGGCTTAACCCCACAAGAGCCTATTTCAAAAGCATTCTATGTACTTAATTTTTTACGCCTGGTCGGCAATGCAGAGGATCCACCCATGGTAGTCTATGGACGGGCCTTAGTGGAAAGTCCAGATAACAATAATAGTAAAATTCAGGTATTATATAAAGATCTGACAGATGGACAATGGAAAGGACCTGCTGAAGTTCCTTTAACAGGAAGAGGTTATATGTGTGTCCTTACAGATACTGGACCTAGGTGGGTTCCTGCCTGGTGGACAAAGCCGTGGAAAGGACAACCTTTACATGGGAAGAACAGCAGAAAACCAGATATCTCAATCCACATAGATCCAGGATAGACACACACGCAAGTACTCAGTGATGTCCAATTTTTAAATCTGTAAAACACTTTGACTGACAGAAAGAACAATGGGAATGCAGTATCAACCTATGGGTATTCTGATAGGGTTTCTCAGTCTTTTGGTAGTGATTCAAGCTTATTATAACATCTTACCCAGAACAAACATTTGGATTACTCTGGCTAACCAAAAGCAGCAGAACACGCTTTGTTTGTCTCTTGCTACCCCAGACAACCCCTTTTCTACATGTCTGGTGGGTTTACCAGTAGATGACTCTGTGTCTCTTGTCCCTACACAGGCAAGGAAAGCCACTCACACAATGCATGCAGTGGGTGATAATTGGGATGGATGGGTTAAGCTTTAAGTTTATGGCTTGTATTTTTAAGTTAAGCTTTAGGTTTTCCTGTTTCTAAAAAGAAAAGAGGGGAATTTTGGGGAGTGTGGGAACGTATCTTGGCATACCCTGAGAGGACTGTGGGAACTGAAGGCATACATGTCTGGTGATATGAGAAGCACCTGCGTCAACAAGGTGTGAGAAAGGAACCTTGAAATGTATCCAAAAGATGTTCCCTGGCAAGCAAACAGGAGGGGATGCAGGCAAAGCCCATCAGCCACTCACTGTGCAGAAAAGGGGCGTGTGAGCAGCTCATGCTGCCAGTGAACAGCCAATAACATGTTAACAGGTGTGGGTGATTTCATTAGTTTTGAGGTATAAATATCATTGTATTAGAACAAATAAATGCCTTCTTGCTTGATGATATTGATCGTGTGGCAGAGTCCATCGTTGAGTTCCCGCAGGAAGGTTTGAGAATTATAGCTGTTATGGCTTAAACTGTCTTAATGGTGCTTATAACCGTATTAAATGTGGTTATATTAATGATAGGACAAGGAAGACTCCATGATCCTGGCTTTTCTTCTTAAAATTAAGAACCTGATTATAATTTCCACTTTCTAAACAATGAAAGAATTTAAGTTACTAGAAGAAAATCATACAGTATGTTATGCCTGTAACATGTTGCACCTGTAATTTCCACCTGTAAAGCTGTTTTCCTTTTTTTATTAGGTTTTCTCCAGGTCTGCTTCCCCTTTATGTTTGTTACTGAAATACTAACTCCGAATGCAGACTTTATTTTATAAGTCTTATAAATCTGACCGTGGACTTTTTATAAAACTTCATTTTAAAATCCTCCTAGTACTTGCAAAAAAATACAACCAACTAGTGAGATCAAAGATCTGGGGGTGGAATTGTTAGTATAACCAAGCATCAGGATTGTGTGGATTTAGACAATCAGAGGGGCAAAAATGTTAGGGATACAGTTTTACTTCTGCTATACTAGTGACTCATGTTCCAAGTTTCCACATCAGCTTATGTCTTGACCTTTCTAGATTATAGATAATTTAAAGGGAAAACTGCTCTTTTCCACAAGTAATTAGATACAGTAAACATATATTTAAGGGTCATATGGGTGATTTCGCAGCCGCTTTGAAGATTGAGTATTTAAATTTAGCATACATAGCTAAAAATGGAAATTCTGCATTAGTCTGCAATGTAGTACTGTATTAAAACTATCTGTGATTTTCTCATTGATGATCAAAGTTTTAGGCTGAGTATGTACTGTGTTCTAGATATCCTCTGGTATGACCTGAATACAAACTGTCCTTAGATGATTTTTTCTGAATTAGCTGATTTGAACTGTAAACTATTAGTCTTCTGAGGGCTATGATGTCTGAAGTTCTGGCCAGCGTACCTCCAGCTGCAGAAATACCAACTGCTGTTGTCTTGGTCAGTGACAAGTTCAATTTGAGGGAAAATGAGATTTCAGGAGGGTCCATGTTACCAGTTCCTCGAGCTGTTTAGATACCTTTCTAAAAATAGCTAGATATTTGATTCTTTATAAAGTAAAGGAGGCAATCAGAAATAACACCAAAATGAGCAATTTAGAATGAAGAACAAATAATTCACCAGTCAAGACAGCCTGTAAAGTTCAGATATTTAAACTCATTTAGTAGTTTTCTTACATTCAAGAGAAAAATGGGGAGAAAGTTAAAGGTGCATGTATTTTAGAAGCCAATATAAGATGTGCAGTGCTCTAGGGAGATCTCTTTATTACGAATAGACATACAGAATTCCACCTTAAGCATACTTGTGTGGATGGATTTGCTGTTCAGTACCTGAAGATGACTGTAACTTGCTGTCCGGCATGCCCTGTCTCGCTCTGCTGAGAGGGAGCCTATGGAGAAGATGGATCAGTTTCCTCTCTGGTGAAGCAGAAAGGCAGCTCCAGGGGAAAAAGCAATTAGTAGCATTTTATTCAAAATACAGTTCCTTGAGCTTGTGAATGATACAGACTAGATCTTGTCTGGATCAGTCTCAACAGTTAAAGGACAAATAAAGCTTAAAACATGTTGTCCTATTTCTATCATAAAGGTTAAATGTTAAAGAACATTGTGGATCTGATTATGAGGATTAATTTTCCTGCATCTGCTTCCCCTTGGATTTGGCACGCAATATGACTGTGTGTATCCAAAGACTGCTTCCTATTGCACAAGAACAATTTTTTTTTCCTTTCTAAAATCAGTTTGAAACAAGTTTGTAGGCTAGTTTAGACAAAAACGAATGTACACTGAAAACGAGCATATTCTAGCAGAGGCAGCACAAGTAGAGAACTCCTGGTTTTTCGCATGCGCAAAGAGAGGAGCGAGGTGAGAGGAGATTCCTTAGCCTGGTAACGCAGACTAGTCAAACTTTCAAATCATAATACAAGACAGACCCTCCCAGCACTGTCGCAGTAGCTTTCTCTGAATCTTGCCCTTGGCAAAGCTGAAAAATTACTTTCACAACTCTCTTTTCAACAATTGTTTTGGTTGCCTTATTTTTCATCCTGTTGACTTCTGGTTGTCTGAGGCACACTCAGTATGCGCTGATTTGAAGAAATTTGCATTTTTAAAACACATAGATTAAAACATTCCCCTTTATTTTTCGTTGAAAAGTTTAGCATTCTGTGTTATCTTTCAAAGCATGCCAGAAGGTTGTTCTTTTACTGTCTCCACATTTCTTTGTAATTGGATCTTTATGGCTTTGCTGAGTGGGTTAATGAAAAAGATGCGCTGTTCTACAAGTGTAATTGTTTTAGGCTGTTGAGGGATCAGATTGAAAAAGCAGTAATGATACCAATTAGTTAAGGATGAAATGGAGTTCAACTTTTAGGAAAAATAAAAAAATAAGAGACAGGATTTTCTGTGCCCACTAGTGCCTAGTGCAACCAAATAGCCACATAGTGGTATTCCCTACCACTTTTGGGTATAACTTTAATTACTCTGTTCAGGCCAAAACACCGTGGCCTTAACTACGTGCAGGCAACTCCCCGTTGTTCTGTTAGCACTGCTGTTTGCATTTACTTTGCCAGATGCAACACAAAAATAGACAGAAATATCATTCTAACTTAAACTAGTTATTGGATATGAAACAAATCTGTTCACATCTTTCAGCTGACCCAACCAGAACCCCGCCAGTGTAGCAATGATTTTTTGCTTCTTCAAAATACCAGTGCATTTCAGACCTCAGTGGAACAGAGAAAAAATGCACTTTGCCTAAGAAAACCTTGCTTGGTGGACAGATGAGCAAACCCAAAATTTCTAACCTACGAAGTCCTAAAAGTAATTCCAGTAATTCCAAAGCATTTTAGAAACAGCCTCCACCCAGCACTCATCTGCACAGCATGTGGATCTAAGCACAGTCCTTGGCCCGTTGCTCTATAATCTCCCACCACGTTTCCTACAAGTGGGACCTTTTTTCAGTTGCGTTTATTATGGTCTTATCACATTTGTACACGCATTTGTTCTCAATTTTTAATATAAAGCTAGGAACTACAAATTTGGCTCCAACACCACTTCACAGCAGAGTTGTAACCCATTGCTCCTTTTTATTCACAAGCTGCTACAACGTGTGCTAACAGTGCATGGGGGAAGTGGCTGCTGGAGCGCGAGGCCAGAGGTTGAAGTCCCCCGCTGTAGTGCCCCGTTAGCCAGGCGGCTGTCACGGCAGCAGGGGTGGAGGGGAAGTTTCCTCACATCAGCATTGCCCCTGGTTGGGAAGGGTTATGGCATCAGTCTCTGGTATGCAGGAAACCCAAGCTGGGGGAGGAAAATGGTGCCTTCAGCTGGCTCCTGGGTTTGCTCAGCTACTGCTTGCTTTAACAACCTCACGCTGGGCACGTGCAGAAGCAAACGCACTGGGCTGCAGGTTTTAACACCTGAGAGGCAGCACAGCTCCACAGTGTATTCTGATGATATACTAATATTTTCTCAATATTTTAGGAAAAGCTGAAAGACCATTTTTAGCAAATTATCAATTCTCTGAGAACAGAAAAGCCAGCTCTAATGAAAAATTTTCTGCTTGGAAAGCAGCAGCAGGAGAGGGGATTTTTTTCTGTAGCTCTTACTAGCTGCACAGGCTGCCACTGTTCACATGTGTGAGAAATGGGGAGAGTGTTGTTGGCTTTCGCCATAATAATTCTTTCTTTTGCTGACATATGGGGAATTTGATAAAGAAGCCTGAAATAACCAATCCTGGGGGAACAAAGGGGAGAAGCTGAGAAACTGTGGAGATATGGGGGGAACAAAGGAGGGAAGCTGAGGAACTGTAGAGGTATGAACACCACTGTACCCACCATCTGGAGAGAACCAAACCGGCAGTCTGGAGGTCAGATAACCCCTTCATCAGGGGTGAAGAGGTCACTCTGAAGAAGACTGTGGGCCTTCCTGCCAAGGACCTTTCCCACAACCACCGGGTAGTAGTGCATATGCACGAAAAGATAAGATTTTATCATAATAAGTCCCCCTCAAATAACTAGGATAACCCTGCCCTTTTTCTTTTTTTTAAAGACTAATTATAATAACCCAACCTTAAAATGAATATGTATGTGACTAATGCAATCCTAAATGTATATAAAGTGTTAACATCTCTTTCCCGGTGTGCCTCTGACTTGGGTCAAGCACCCAGCGCTGTGCTTTTGCTTTATTGACTTTGTCCTCACAAATAAAACTAAACCTACCTTGATTACAAGGCTTGGGTGTTTATTACACATGCAATGCAAGTTATTTTTCACTCGTCTCTGGGGAATGCTGCTTTGCCTTGAAGGATGAAGGCACTGCACTGTGACATGGGTAAGTGATACTTTCCTGACTTGGGCAAATGCTGCCTGTGTCCCCAGGTACTGGGATTGCTGGTGATGACTCTACAGACTCTAGAAGTGGGGCAGGAGGTTATTGTATTTTGGGAAATAAAAGGCATTTTCAGAAGACCCTTTTCTTGCCTAATTATGTTATTAGATACCTAGTCAGGAGCCAGTTGTGGCAAGTCAAAAAGATTGCTGAATTTCACTTTTAATTAGAAGGTGCATGAGACAAAGGAAAAAACCCAACCTGAACACAACTGCTGCACTGTGCTTGCGATGGCTCTCTGGTGCTTGGGCTGGTTCCCACTTCCCTCTTCCTAAAATAAGCTCTATTTATTTTTATCTTAATGGGTTAGGACAGCAATTCCTAAGCAGAGCTAATGGTCTCAAGGGCATCCTTTAAGTTTAAACAGAGATTTGACTCATTTTTATGGGGGCTTTTGGAGAGGAACAATCACTCTCTGAAGACTGCTCACAGACTTCCAAACTCCTTTTAGGCACAGCAGTAAAAATTACTCAAATCACCATTCCACCTTAATCCAGGAGGCCTGTCAGGTAGAAAAATACTTTTTCCCTGCCATTAGTATCTCCCAAAAAAGCACCCCCAGAGCACCTACACTCATCTTTGAAGAGAGGTACTTTCATTTCCATTGCTCAGTGCAACAGGAAGGCTGTATTTTAAGCTGCCTCCAGCCTCTAGGTGAACCGTAGCTATTTTGGTATTTGCTGAGTCATTTTATTTGCTTCCAAAGTTGTTACTGCAAGGTTGGTATCTGTTACAGTAAAACACCTCAGTGCTCAGAAAGCAAACCAGGGAAAATCCTTCCTCTCTGGGACGCAGTCCCGTCCTGCCATCCCAAGGCAGGAGCCAGTGATCGCCCACCTTTAGGCTCTCACATTTCTCACCCAAGGTGCGTGCACAGGCGATAGCAGAGATAAAATTACACTTTTTACCCTGTAGGTGCTGGGTGATGCACCTTTCCCTTGCCACCCCAACCATGTGTCACCCCAGCAAGCTTCACCTAAAGGATGTGAAGCCACAGCGCGCTGTGCTGGGGGCACTGGCGGGGGATGCTGGCAGGGGGACATGACCATGCCAGGCAGGAGCAGCTCCCAGCCCAGCCCAGCCCAGTCCAGTCCAGGCAGCACCTCCCGGGCTGGTGTGGGGGCTACAAAGGGCAGCGTGGGCAGGACAGCTGTGCTGCCAAGGAGGAAGCACCACAACAGACCCCAGCAGCCCATCCACAGTGGGGACCTGCACCCCAAGTCCTACACGTGTCCCATGGGGGTCTGCCGAGGCAGATGTCAGCCCAAGCTGGCTCAGAGATGAGCCACCATCTGTGTCATCAATGGTGAAAACCACGTTAGTCACGGCAGGAGGCTTTTGCTAAAAAGCAGCACAGACAGGACACAATCTCTTGTAACTCTTCCCTGCAATGTCTAGCTGAAACAAAATGAACTGAGAAGCGAGTCTCAGGGCTGCTCTGTTTCTCTGTGAACAGGCAGTTTATTTATTTAACAAAGTGTGCTGCCAAACATGTTCTCCAGCAGAGCTGTCTGGGACCCTGGGTGAGCTTGGCTCAGCGTTGCAGCACAGACATATTTTCCATCTCCCTGGCAGGACCTTCCCAGCGCTGCCTCTCCCCACGCCACCGAACTAGGTCAGGCTCTCACTGCCTTCAGCAAGCCATGGATCTGGGCACAAAATCATCTGTAACTGCGGCTTTCCCACTCACACCTTGAATTTCCCAGCAGGACCACTGTGTTTTCAAGCATTATTTTGTCCCTGGCCTGTTTCACACTCATCCCAAAGCCCTGGTGCCCCAGCACAGCTGGCATGGAGCAGGTCTGGGATAAGCATGATTGCTTTTTCTTTTCAACACCATCAGTGTCTGAGAAAACCGCTGTCACTTCCCAGGCGAAGTCGACTGCCACCCTGGCAAAGCCCATGGGAAGTTTTCATCTGGTTTCACAAGAAACCTGAGCCAGGACCCATGCACATGCAGTGCCTTGAGCCTTTTGGCCGATTCCAGCCCCACACCCTGGCAGGAGAGGCTCTCCAGGAGAACTGTCTTCCCACAAACTTTATGGCAACAGGCAAAAAGTGAGAATTCATATTCAACCGGTCAATCGCTAGAACTGCCCCAGGGAAGAGCAGCTCTTGGAGCCCATGTCTGGGGGTGTCCCCACCTAATCTCACCCCAATGCCAGGGGAGGAGTGCGGCTGGAGGCAGCTCCTCACGGGCATGCCAGAGCTCTGCAGCCATATGGCAGCTTTTGTAAAATGGCCCTTACCCAGTGAAATTTAAGGTGATGATTGTGTGGGTTTGGGGAGGGGGGTTGTTCCGGAGGTTGTTCAATGGCAGGAAATATTGCTGAGCTGTCTGGGACCTGGGGGCCCAGGCGCCAGCTCTGAAGGAACTCTGCGGGACCTTCGGCACAGCACAAGGACAGCCCTGTGCTTCCTCGGCCAAACATTTCCACCCCTCCCAGGAGCAGCTGAACTGATTACAGCTCACAAAAACAACTGTGTACATGCTTCATTTTTACGTTACATCAATTCCCACCATGTTCCAACAGCAAGTGCTGGGGAAAGCTTAAAAAACACCACAACAGCTCTGATAAGGGCGAATTCTGGCAGAGTAAGGAATGATACTTCCAGCGTACTTCCAATCAGCTCATAATCTGCAATGAGCAGAAAATATTTACTGGCTGGATAGCAGCAGGGCAGGATCTGGAGCCCTGCCACCGAGCCCACGCCTGTCCCAAGCTCCATGCAGGATACTGGTTGGGGCAGAGCAGGAACCATGCACCCACTGCGGCCAGGAGCACCAGTAACCCACTCTGTGTGGGTGACAATGGCCCAGGGCCATCACTGTCCTCCCAGCAGTGTGACAGGTCCCCCATAACCTCCCACACTGCCAGCCCAGGCACCTGTTGGGCCAGGCCTGGGTCATCTCACAGCTCCTGTTTAGACTGTCCCCTCTGCTCCCTTAAAAAGATGAGTCTGGTCTGTACCAACCCCAGCAGCATCACAGAGCATCCTGCAAAGCGGGGAGGGAGGAAAACTGTAGCCAGGGGGAGAGCAGGGTCAGGAAACTCTTATCAACCCCCATTTGTCTTGTGCCTCTGTACCTCCTCGGGGGCCATCGGTGAAACGCTGCCTTTGGTCATATAGAATCATAGAACCATTAGGGTTGGAAGGGACCTTAAAGATTATCTAAATATACATTGAGAGTTGTAAGGCATTTGCAAATTCTGAGTGTAACGGGCTGATATAAACCTGGATATCAACACTGCTCAGAGCTATAACACCATGACTTGCTGTGCCAACACAGAAGCATCGAGTCACAGGAAATCCCTGTCCCTCCTCTTTTCTGCAATGCAGCGAGTTACTGCCTTACCTTAAGCAATTGCTAGGGGTTTGTAATTACTTTGCAAGCTTAAAACAAAATCCCAACCCTTTCCAAAGACAGAAGCATTCTCATCCTAGCATCCCTACAGCAAAATCTCTGTGTTTTGCCTCACACATCCACCTGAAGCAGTGCTGAGGTACATGCAGTTTCCTTTCAAAATTCACATTTGCAAAGCTGCTGCTTCACAATGTTGTCCTTCAAGCATGGAGTGATCTGCCATTCCCTCTTTGTCTAAATTGCCACTGAAGTGAGTTTCCACCCTTAGGACAAGATTTGCTTCCATTGCTAATGCTCCAGGGTCAAGCGTCAAAGTTGTTCCCCAGTTTGATCAGTGTTACCCATCCCATTACAAATTCTGCTTGTGCGGGCAGTGGGTAGAGCAGAGAAAGGCAGAGCCAGTCAGAAATGATCCAGGCAACTCCTGAGCCTTTCATATGAGACTGCAAGGGAGAGAGAGAAAGGGAAAAGCTCTCCAAGCATCAAGAGCTTTCCAGCCATATGTGTGTAAAGATTTCTTCCCATGCCACGTGACAGAGGAAGAGGCGCAGACCCATTACACACTAATAAAAATATGCCTTTGGCAACGTTGAGCCAAAACCTGGAGCTGCTACAGGAAGCTAGCAATCAGTGCAAAAAGGAGTAAAACGTTAATAAAAAAGAAAGACAGGAGAAGTCAATATTGCACACCCCTCAGAAAGACGCTGCTGCGGCAGGACGGGGCTGGGGCTCTGCATGTGACAGGGATCTGCAGCAAAACATCTGCTTAAAATTGTGAAGGTTTCCAACGCCTGTCAAGATCTCACCGAAGAGATTAGTTGTGGTGAGTAGATTCACTTTTCCCTTTTTTTTTTTCTCTCCCTCCTCTTAACCTTAACTTTGAAAACTTACCAAATAAGGTCTAAATCATTCAGCACTCAGGTTTCCAACACCTGCATAAGAATCCATAAAGGCAACAGTCACCAGTTAAAAGAAACACTCCAGGAAGGAAACATTCCTCAGACTTTTGCTGGGATCACCCTCCTCCTGCGGCTGAAACCCCAGCCTCTCCCTTTGCTCTGGTACGGATGGATCAGCAGCTTCTGGAACGGGGCTTTAGCTCAGGGCTAAGAAGGGTTTGCCCCAGGCATCCCTGGCTGCCTAAAGCTGAGACCAGGATGAGATTCAGGCACAGACGATGCATCACTCTCCTTTATCTCCTTTGACATTGCTTTGTGCAATAGCAGATAACAGATCAAACTTGTATCTGGTGTAACTGCTTCACTGGCTTGTATCCAGAATTAAATACACCCATTTCAGCTGCTGTCTCTGGTGGCACACCTTATTTTATCTAAATCAGCTCTGCCTGCCCAAGGGCTCCTCGTGCTTCCAACTCCAGGGACCCCGCAGGGCAAGCACCAGAGCTGAGAAATAGGCTCACGGGGCTAATGATTATTTTGAAGACTAATTAAGACACCTTGAGGTATGCTGGGAAATTGTGAAGCAGGAAGATGGTTGTTTTGTTTAAGAAACCCTTGAGTATTGAAAGGAAACAGAGTAGAAAGTCATGATTGTTTGTTCACTCCTGGGTCCTTTCTCAGGCTATCAAACCATCCTGCTCCTTCCTCCCTCCCTCCAAGCAGCAATTCCCTCCAGACTCTCTCCTCTTCTCCCCCCTACTGCACTTTTCCTCCCCATGGGCAGGCTCATGCCACCACTTCATGGCACAGGGTGGTTTCCCTGGTCAAAAATCACTGTCCAGCCACCACACATGCCACCAAACCACTCCACATCTGGCAAAACCCTCATGGATTTTCCCTCTGACAGGATTTCAGCCCAGCTGCCCTGTAAGCACCAGAAAGTACAACTGATCCTTCGTGCCTGGGGCTCGCTCTTACAAGCAAAACCTTTTCCTACAGAAACACCTTTTTAATGGATATAGATCTATAAAACTGGTCTGGCTTCTTAACCAGGAAGTGGCTTGGGAAGTTCACCTGCAGCAGGGCTGGGGTGAGGGTGGTCACACAAGGGCTTGCAGGAGCCACATGGAGGAGGGTGTTGTGGCAGCCAAAGCTATAGGAGAGATATGGCAAGAGATGTGTCCCCCCAAACTCCTGCCTGTGAGGCCTCTACAGCAGCAGCAAGCCCATCCCATGGGGGCTGCAAGGAGCCCTCTGGGGACACAGCTCACAGAGATGGAGGCTCTTGGGTGACAGAGTGATGCGCTGCAGCTCCAGTGACAAGGAGTGTGCACAGAAAAGCTAGTAGAGAGCGTGGGTTTGCAGTCCCCCTGCAGAGATGCTCCATGTGCTACAGAAGCTCAGGGGATGTTCAGGTTTCAGCACGGAGGGGTCAGGTTCAAACCCTGCTGAGTGTACAGGTGTCTGCTTCAATCAGGCTGGCTATGGCAGCTGGGAGTCAGGCAGCCCACCCGCTCCTTTCATTTCTCAATCCTGAGGAAAGCTAAACCCCAGCCTCCCTTCTGCAGCCTGGCCCCTGCCTATAATTATGTAATTATAGTGAAAGCCCCTAAACTTGTACCTTGTTAGGAATAGAAAAGCCAGTAAACACTCAGCTCTGCATGTGCTTGCAAATCAGAGGTGCTCTGTCTTTACTGCTTTATTTGCCCTGAGGTATTTTCTATAAAGGTATGTTCCAGCTCCAAGATTCAGGAGTGAGCATTTTCCAAAATTGTTCTCTTCTTGGTTTCCTTCCTGACAAACATTCCCCAAAATTAGCCAGTGGGGATCCATAGCACAGTTTTACAAACCATATTGATCCCAGGGATTCCCTGAACCCACAAAAGCAATTTTCATTGATTTAGCTGAAGGACATAGGGAGTCATTGTCCCTCAAACCCAGCTGATGGACACCTGTCACTCCACCTATCTGCCTCATCCTTCCTCCTCAGGGCCCAGACATTTACAGCACATTTTGGAGCCTCTATCCTCTATCCTCTCTCTCTCTCTCTCTCTCTCTGGATAGAGGTTTGACCCAGCTATGATCAGAACATGAGGTCTCATCCAGAGTGTACCTAGCCTCTGGGAGGTGAAAGGGTCTTTCCACCCCAGAGCAACTCAGTGCTCCCCTCGTCCATCATGTACCCACCACCAGTTGTGCCACCTCCTGAACCCAAGAGCTTGGTCTTCTTCAACCAAGCAACCTAGAAATTACCATTGCTGCTAAATATTTCAGAAGACATCATTTCAGAGTGACTAACTGGATGGATAGGATATTTTTAAGTATTGGGAAGAAAAGCATTTCTACTTGCATGAGATCTTGTCCATCACTGACATGCAGTCACCAAGGGAGAGGCACTCCACATACAAAGGGCTGGAGCCCTCTGCTCTGGCACCAAAGCGCTTTATAACTTCAAGCAATTCCTGGTGCTGTCCCAGGCTCTGCTGGGGAGAAGCAGGGCCGGGCAGCCTTAAGGCCTGGCCAGCCATGCCTGTGCTGTGGACATCTGAGCTAGCTTGGTTAAGTGAAGCTGGTTCACTTTCTTTTCCCGTGCTGAAATCAGTGCCCAATACCCCTGTGCTCTCACCAGGTGCTGAGCAGCTGAACATTTGCATTTCAGTGGCAGGTACTGAAACTGAACTGCAGCCATTCCCCCGTCCCCATGCTTGGTCAGACAACGCAGGATCTCCTCTCCTCCCTAAGCAGTCCTCCACCACCAGTCAGCTCTTGTAACCCCCATGCATGGTGCATAATCCTGCACAACAGGCATCAGTGATGGCCAAGAAGTCTCCAAAACTCTACTAGCAAAGACATTAATTAAAGTGTCATTAGAAAAGTATAACCTCACCTGAAACCATGCTGCGTGGCCTCCAGTGCCAGGCCTGTCACTCATACTATGGAAAGATGCTGATCTGTTTCCAATTTGCTTTTTGGAGCTCATCGTACATTCTACATGGAGGAACGATTTTCCTTTTAAGGTGGAACAGCACGAGGTTTGTTTTCTTTCAAAGAGATTTCTTTAAGAGGTTATTTATAGATCCTCTTCTGAATGTGACTGTGCTTTGCATCCCACACACACTGCTGTGATGTGGGATGAAATGTTCTTGTGGAGCAGTTAATTAACACCTTGAGAGCTGTGCCAGAACACAGCTCCAGGTACTTGAATACTCACTGTCTATCCAAGTACCAATACTACTAACCGCCCAGCCTTGCGGTATTTTGCGTTTCCCACTTTTTATCCCATAAGGTCAACTAGCTGGATTATGTGAAGGTAGCAGAAACACTTACAGTAAGAAACTTTAAGAGAAGGAGCTGCCTTCCTGCCCTGTGCTCCCTCTTGCCCATTTCTTCTCTGCATGAAGCAGTCCCAGCTTTTTTTCCTCGCCACAACTTATTAGTGTCATCCACTTCCAGATGCCTCTCTTCTGCCCCATTTGAGGTGGTTACTGGGAAGCAGGGATGTAGCTTTCCTTGGGATGTCCCCACTCTGCAGGCATTTTAACTTTTTTTTTTTTTCACTTTCTGTGAACTCAGAACCCTTTATTCAACTGTCCACATTAATACTGGTTGGTGACTTCTGTCTCACAAGGCCATTAAACAGACACCTTTCACCAGCAACAAATAAACTTAGGCATAAGAAAAGCAAAAGAGAGATGAAGAACAAAACAGCTTAGCAGCCAAATACAGCCTGGAGATCTGCTTTGCATTTCCCACTCCTCTGCATGCTCTTAATTATACATATCGCAGAGCTGGGAGGCTCCCACTCAGCATTAATATGTAGCATACTGCTTGCTGGATTTGGAGCATGTAATATGCATTTCCACCCTCTTCAGGAGCTGGTACGAGGATGAGAGCACTAAGGCCAACATGAAATTTTCACAATACTTTAAGCATCTTATTTCCAGTGCAGGAGTTAAACATAACACTACCGGGGAGAGGGAGATGCTAAAGCCTCCCAGTATTTGACTTAATGCCAAGCAGGACCTCGCCTGACCAAAGGCCACTGACAGATTGAAAGGTCTGGGATATCCCAGCTCATCTTCTACTGCATTTGTGTTTAACTACAAACTTGCTTCAGCACCAAAGCTTGAAGAAATATGTGAAAGGCAGTGTGCTTGCTTTTCAATCCTGGCTTCCATTCTGTATTTCATTAGCAGGACTTTGGGATGTAATAAGCAAGCCCAAGCAAACAGATGATTCTAATAAAATATTTAAACCCCTACCATCAGAGGTAGCTGCAATAAGGGAAAAGATTAAATTTCATAGGAGTCTTTTCCATCAAATAAGAGTGTGCACCTCTTAGCCCAGGGACAGGAATTGTATCAAAGTGATACATGACTAATTCCTTTAAAAAAAAAAAAATCTTTTGGCTTTAGTCTGATCTCTGCTAATCAAAGAGCTACCAAGTAAGCAGTGAACCAGCCACCTATTTGCATGTGGCAGTTTTAGGCTTCATGTGTCATTTCTCCAAGGGGTACTCCAGCTACAGAAGCTGAAAGAAAGAAATAGGGCCAGGGGATGCCTTTCCACCAGCTTGTTTCCATATTCACACAACTGCAAAAGAGACCAACTCCACCAGCATCTCCCCTCACCCTGTTGTTGGTGCCCATCAGGGAGCACCAACCCTACTGGGGAGCTGGTGGCCTTGGCTGTAACATCCCTCACTGGCAGAGGGAGGAAAAAATCCTCTGCCCAGGCATGGGGAGACCTTCTGTTCTGGGGAGAAGATGGCAGGAAAACCTTTACCCATGTCAGTCAGAAACTGATACCGTAGGGGAAATTATCTCTTTTACTATATCTGTAACCATGTGCAGAACCCAAATTCTATTTTAAATGCTTCTAATACCCAGAGTCTCAGGTGGGTCATGCACGAACATGGGCTCTCGTCAGTCAGCATCTTCTCTAAGCTGTTGATGCATCTGAGCACTATTTCAAGATGCAGTGGAGTTACTCAGGAGTTGCAAACAGAGCATAACTATTTGCAAACGGCTCCATGAGCAGACACCCAGAGGGATATTTTACTGTATAATAACTGTGCTGTATCATTAGCAGGTTTATGGGAATAGCTTTATTCCAGAAATTATTTTCTATCTCTATCTTTTCTCATCCAGGAGTGGAGTGAGACAAGCCCAGGAGGCTCAGCCTCCTGCTGTGAATGAAAGCAGAGCCTGGGATGCTCCAAAGAAGCCCTTTGCATTTGCTATGCTTAAAGCAATGGCTCACCTCACAGAGCCAGGAGACAACGGCTGGGGTTTTAAATGTTACCTGTCTTTCCAAGGTGCATGTTAGTAACAAACATAAAGACTGAGCTACTGGTCCTGCAGAGGCAGGTCAGCACAGCCAGAGGTTAGAAAACCACTGGTGGAGGCTGCACATGGTCACAGCTGCAGGGGTGGCTGCACCCCGACACTGCGCCAGGGACTGGGTGAGCGATTCGGCTGCAGGTTGTGCGGTGCCAAGCTGCCGTGAGGAACAGAACAGCCTCAACCAGCCAAGAGGCTCAACTCGTACTGTCAGGCAAAACGCAGTAAGGACCACCTTGGCCCAAATTCTTCTAAATTCAGGCCTGCACCACATGATGGGTTTTGTGTTTGGTAAGAAACCCCGGTCACTCAGCCTTAGGGCAGGTCTTGCTGGGGAAGTTTACACCAAAACCCTTTCTCCTTCCTCCACTCCGCTAGTCCCAAGCAGCTGTTTTCTGCACCCCTCTGTCATTGGTACTTGTTTTAGGGGAAAGGAGGCCCAGGGAACATAACAAAATGAGGGATGGACACAGACATGGACTTAGAGAAGAGCAAGTCTGGAAAAAATATTGTTCAGACCTAGAAAACTCCATGAGCCAAATCCTTGAATTCATGTCACACCAAAACAAACGGTTTCCCCACCCTGCCAAAAAAAGCCTAATTATCTCCCTTTTTCATGCAAGTCTCTACAACACATCATCCTGGTGGAGGGAACGCTGCTGTACCCAAACATGCTGACCACCACACATAACAGCCACGTCCCATCTCCTTTTTGCAGGCGGTGCCATGATCTCCACTGTCCTCCTCCTCTGGACTGTGCCCTGCGTGGCAAACCACATCCTCGGGGGCTTCGCCAAGGGAGCGCCACAGGAGGGTCCCCAGCTGGCGTGCAGCCTGCCAGGACCACCTGGGCCACCCGGCCCCCCCGGCGCACCTGGGGCTCCAGGGACAGTCGGCAGGATGGGCTTCCCGGGCAAAGATGGCAAGGATGGCAAGGATGGGGATAAAGGCGAGCACGGCGATGAAGGTAAGAGAAAAGCACTTCTTAACACAACAGGGTAAAATGTAAAAGCAATAGTGTAGTAGTCCAGTAAACAGCAACCTGGCATCCCAAATCTGAGCCTCAGGACAGACAGCATCTCATAGGAAACTCTTCTAGTAATTGCCACTCCCCCTGCCAACATCTCACACTTGTCAGCCCCTGCCAGGTGGGTTCAGACTCGCATTATTTGCTGATAGCATCTTAATGCTGTATGCAATTCCTGTTGCCTTCATTTTGTTATGAAGTGAGATTTTCCCTGTTGTGATATATGCTCTCTAGATGAGACAAAGTGGTGGTTTCTGACTCCTGCTCTCAAGCAAAACAAAATCAGGTGAAAAAAATTAAGTACTTGCCCCCCAGAGTGCTCTAGCTGAGTGACAGGCACTGCTCTGACCATGCTTAATCTAAATCAAAGCAAATGACCACCCTTCTTTACTCCTGAGGTGGGGCTCTCCTTTAGATCCAGCCTTACAGCCAGTAAGCACCAGAGCCAGTTATGGTGAGAAAACAGTGATTTCCCATTGCCACACTAGAGTGCACTCCTGATTCAGCATAACACCAGTGTGCCAAAGCTGCACTTTTTTCTCTTTTTCTACCTGCAAAGCAGGGAATCTGGAGAAAAGGTTTCCATCCACAGTTGCATTTAAATCTAGTCTTGCTACAGCAGGTCAAGAGACAGGGTCTAAATCCCCAGTAATTTGTTTTCTATCAGATATTACCAAAATCAGCACTAGTTAGTGGTTTCAGCTGTGACAGTCCAATGTGCTTCCCATCTCAAGGCAGTCCCTGCACCACATGTCTTCTGGTTCATTACTGGTTCACTCTCCAGCAGCTATGCTGGGCTTTTTACTACACCTAGATTTTTTTTTTTTTTTTTAACAACAGTTTCATGTTAAATGCAAAAAAAAAAAAAAAAAAAAAGAGAGAGAGAGAAACAGGAGATTAAAAGTGCTCCATCTGCTCAAAGCTACATTCCAAAAGCTTCATAAACCTGTCCCTCTCCTGAAAAACCCAAACATTTAAAGCTTGTTCTTGGCTAGCTTTATGATTAATTACTCCTTTTTCTCAAGTGAGACAGATAATTGAAACAGCCTTTTGGTCCTTTAAAGGGACAGACTGTCCTGCTCCCAAGTTCCATTGTTATCATGCCAGCTACCTACCTAACACAGTTAGTCAGTCCTGACAGATGTCCAGCCCCAGGAGGTAAACCATCAGGATTCTCACCAACAAGGTTTTCCTCCTAAATGAAAATATACTGCTGCAATGATGCAACCCCTTTCCACTTGCCATATCATCTCTTTCACTGAAAATTTACAAGGTTATTTGTCTTCTAGGTCCACAAGGCAGAACAGGAAACCCCGGCAAGCCAGGACCAAAGGGGAAAGCAGGAGCTATTGGCAAGGCAGGCCCACGAGGTCCCAAGGGTTTAAAGGGTAATCCTGGAAAAAATGGGGCACCAGGAAAGAAGGGGCCCAAAGGGAACAAAGGTGAGCCCGGGATGCCAGGACCCTGCACCTGTAATGCCAACAAAGCCAAATCTGCCTTCTCTGTGGCAGTCTCAAAGAGCTACCCAAGGGAAAGGCTGCCCATCAAATTTGACAGGATCCTGATGAATGAGGGAGGACATTACAATGCTTCCAGTGGGAAATTTATATGCAGCATCCCAGGTATTTACTACTTCACTTATGATATCACTTTGGCCAACAAACATTTGGCCATTGGCTTGGTCCACAACGGGCAGTACCGGATCAAAACTTTTGATGCCAACACAGGGAACCATGATGTTGCCTCTGGATCAACCATCCTTTCTCTGAAGCAGGAGGATGAGGTATGGCTGCAGATCTTCTACTCAGAACAAAATGGGCTCTTTTATGATCCCTACTGGACAGACAGCTTATTTACTGGCTTCTTGATATATCCTGATCAAGATTATCTCAATGAAATATAGGATGAGAAACTCGCCTGTGGGAAAAAATAGGAAATGCATGAGACCTCAGTCCAGCAAAGTGTAGCCTGTACATGGACATGTGTGGGATTATCATACAATTCCACATTTTTGGCGCTAAGAGCCTGATTGGCTATTTATATTTACTTGATGTCATCAACTAGTCCACAGGGTCCCAGGACCAGTAGGATTCACCTTTAAGCAGCCTCATGAATCTTGACATCTCAGAGTCATCCATTATGTTTTCCATGATAATTCCAACACACCATGGACATGTAACTCAAATACTGGTGCAGAATGCTTTGATTATTATTGTTATTATTATTAAGCACAGAAACCAACCACCATTTCCTGAAAGCTCAGCTAAGCACCACTGGTGCTGGAGACTGCATCACTGCTACTTAAGAGTCAGGAAGTTGTCAGCAAAGTTATAAAAGTAAGAGTAGCTCTCAGCCTCATCAAAGCAGTACTAATAAGCAAAGGCATCTGGTCTAAACAGGAAATTATACAAAAGAGAGATCACATTTTTAAGGTTAAAGGTAAGAGTCCTTGTAAGACAGAAGCTGTTGCACTGAACACCGCTGGCATTTCTCAGATCTCAGCCTTGATATACCAGTGCTGGAGTCCTGCATCTGGTTTCAGACAAGTGTTGGCAAGCAGTGACCAGAGCCTAAACCGGACTGTACAAGCCAAAGACCTGTGGGCCTCTGAGCCAGAGTGGAAGATGAACCTTAGAGATAAGACAAAAAGACAAAAACAGCATGAACCTTCACTCCAGAAACAGACTCATTAATAACACCCTTCCTTCATCCCTGCCAGCCTTCCCTGGAAGGAGATACTTGTGGTGCTGCTGAGATCCTCCTCAAGGGCTTAATGCTACAAATAGGGTCTTATCTTACTGATGCTTTGCTTTTTTATGTTGTATGTCAAATATTATAAGTGCTCCAAAAATCAATGTTTTGGTTCTAAACTGTATGGGGAAAACACCAAAAAGCTGAAGTTTTGCTCAGCTGAGCTGAGATTAGCAGCTAATGCAGGACATGCTCCAAAATGGTTCACTGTTACCAGAGCAAAGAGTTCTCCTGCTATAAAGCCACTCAGTCTGGCTGTCTTGCTTCAGGGCGTCCAACACTCCTGTAACACAGAGGTCTGTCTCAGTAGCCAGATGGAAGGAGTCTCTTTTTCATTATCAGATGCATCTTCTTGGTTTCCAGTTATATTCTCATCTCCCTTATCATTGATGAAAACTCTCGTGAACCTCCAGTTCCTCTAATCCTTATATTTAGGCTTTGAAGAGACATCCCATATGAACAAAGATTTTTTTTTTCCCAATCTCACTTTTACAAGTCAAAATATTTGCATGATTTTTGTAAACTACAATAATTGTGTTATATCTTACAAAAATATTTTCAAATACATTTTATAAAATAAAGCTGAACAAAACTACTGCTGGAACAGTCTTGATATTTATAAAAGTGGTTTCCCAGAAGGTATTTCAAAACTGCGTTACAGATTCCACTGACATAGTTGGATTTAGCAATGGACTTTGTAGGGGCTGGCGCAACAGGAGTATTTCCACTTTCCCAGCCCAGCAAACTGCGGGATGCAGAGATTTCTGCTCTCTGTACAAGAAAAACTGCAAGGTAGAAGAATAGGATCTGTCCATTGCCCTGAAGCTGCTCACCTAGATGGCAAGTGTCCTTTCCCTGACAGTGAGTGCTCAGATATTTCTCTTTCCAAAGCTACCTCATTTAGGGTGTCCTGGGGTGCATGTTTGCAGGCAGCTTCCCAGAATTGCCTGGGGGAAATAGCCAAAAAGCAGCTGACTTGCACAGAGGTCTCTATCCTGACACAGGTCCCCAGCACCCATGTGTGTTAGGTGGTAGGACACATGGGAGAGTGTTGCCTCTCTACAACACCCAGCTGTACTGCACCCAAAGGGGAAATTACGTAGTACAGCTTTAATTAATCCAGCAGCACTCACAGCCCACTGCTGCCAAAAGACAGACCTTGCTTGCCTCCTCAGTCTTTTCCTCTTGATTCAGTGCACTACCCATCCCCAAAGTGGGTATTTTTTATTATTAATATTTCCTGTTTGTTTGTGTTTTATTTGTAGTCGGGTTAGTTCTCCACTGATTTTATAAACTGAACCCTCTTGGCAGCAGGGAGGTACCAGAGCTGGGAGAGGAGGGGATGGGGTGGGAGAGCTCCATAGGGAATGAGCCTGAGAAGAGCAGGGTGGAGGGGAATCAGCAGTGAGCAATTAAGACCAGCTCAGCCGCTCAGTCTTCCCTCGTTATCTCCAGAGAAGGCCCCAGCAGGGTGTTTTTCCTTCTGGTGTCAACCCTCTCAGGGGGACACAGAGCTGGTTTCCCCAGAGGAGAAGCAAAGGAAGTTATTAACTGTCTGGCAAAGCATCCTTTTTATTCTAGTGAAAAGGGAAACCTGCAAATGAGTCTTTTAAGTCTGGACTATGAAGTGCTCAGTACAATAGCTCTTGCTTTCAGTTTGGGGCTGCAAGGTCCTTCCCGCAGGAGCTGCACAGGAGCTGGCTCCAGCCTGCTCCTGTCCACCCCGTTTGAAGTGCTACATGTGGGTTCCGCTTGCACAGGTTCCTCTGGAAAAGATTAATTTCCTCTTATCATGCCATAAAAGCAACTTGCATGCTGAACAAAATGTCTCCCCTCAGCCCAATCCTGCAAGAAGAATCCTCTCAATCAGCTGTGGACTCCCCTCCTCCTGCCTCACCCAAGAGAGGAGGGAGGGAAGGGCAGCTGGCCAGGTACAAGTGTGTCTGGGTCACTACAGGGCCAAGCATTGAAATATTGAAAGGGGGGGAACTCCACACAAAACTCAAAATAACTGGCTCAGACTTTGGAGAACTTTAAAAATAACACATTCTGGCTTACTCCTGCATCTTCAGGCTGCATTTTGGTTTGTGCTACCATTATCTTCCAGCCAAGCAATTATTTATTTTGTTTTTAAACCAAAACTGAGATTTACATAAAGTCTTTTTATTCCAGAAACACAAAGTCTCTGGAAAACCACCAAAGAGCTCCGGTTTTCACAGCAAAGCTGTCTCAAGAGAGCACCACTCCCCCACAGACTGCTCATCCCAGCCCAGCCAGCTGCCTGCACCACTGGCACAGTGGGAGAAGAGCTGGGAATGGTGGCAGCTGGGTGAGCACATGGGCAGATGCCATCAGGAAGGAAGGAGGAACGTCCTGGTTGAACAGGATGCCATCCACATCTGCCACCCTCACGCAAGACCTGTTATGCTGCAACATTCTCCTTCCCCACAAGTGTCAGAGGTGCCCTTTGCACCACGCTTTGGCACAAGCAAGTTCCTCCAGCATATGCAGTGTGCCAGTGCAGGGAGGCAAGGAAAGGCAGGAGCACCCACCTTCAGTGTTCAGTCAGCAACAGAGAAAAGGCTCAGCTGGTTCAGCTTATGGTTCATTAGAGACCAGCTTACACCTGGCTGTGACCAGTCCCCTCCAAGGCAGAGGAGGCTTTCTCTGCCACAGGAGCTCATCTCTTGTCTCCTCCAACATCTGTCCCCAAGCTATGCAGCAGTGCGCTTCCAACTCAGGCAAAGCTGTGACTTCACGCAGTCTGAGCACTCTGTACAAATACCTGCAGAATGAGAAACGCTCAGCACTGGATGAGCTCTAGTCCCAGGACAGCTTGTCCTGCCTGGTGCAAAAGCCTTGCAAAGCCCTTTCCCCTCCTTCAGAGCTGGTCTACACAAAAAGACCTTGAGGTTTATTTTGTAATTTTTTTTTAAACCATACATTTCAATCCCAACAATGAGAAGAAAAAATAAGCATCAAAAAATATATATTTTCATTGTGGAAAATTAAAATTAACCATGGACTCAATGTACATTGAGTGTCTGGATAGTAACGATGCAATGTCACAGCTGGAAATGAAGGGAAGGTGCCAGAGCAAGGCATCACCTCTGCAGCCCTGGCCACGTGCCCAACACTGTGCTTCAGCACTCACCCAAGCAGACCAATGCCTTCAAGTCTTGATCACATCTTCCTTCTTGGGGACTAAGAAGGACCCAGGTACATTTATCGGTCACCCTGGTTTGCCCTGCTCCCCAGGTGAGCCTGCCCTCAGTTACACTAGTTAACTCTTGACAGTCAGCACCCCAATGCTAAAAAAAAAAAAAAAAAAAGTATCTCTTTTTCTGTTCTTCCAGATTTTGTCAGTGCTACCTTGCTAAGTAGCACCATGTCCCTGAAGACCATGTTATGGCAGGCCCATGATAACATCACACAGCCCTGGGGGGCTGCATGGCTGCTGGTGGCTCTCTGCACTGTCCCTATTGTCCTGCCTCCTGGCAGCCACCGCCCCAGTCCCAGCCCCTTCCCACTGCCAAGGGCCCTTTCTGCACTTGAAACAAGCCAGGTCCAACAGCAGAAACTGCAGTTACATCAGGACAGCACAAACCCATGACGTGCAGCTCCCCATGCCCTGCTCCAGCCCTGTTGTAACCCCTGTAATGGCCCTGTCATTCCTCCCTGCATTTTTCAGCAACCATGTGCGGGGAGGCCATGTCCTCTGGGTGCTTGACAGGCAGGGCAAGAAGTGAGAGACCTCTACAAGGAAGGGTGTGTTCACAGTTTCTAATTTCCACATAAACCACTGGCTGAGAGGAGGAACAAGGAAATGAGTGCTCAGATCATGAAGGAGCAGGGATGAGGGGGTGGTGTGCTTGAAAAGGAAATTAAAAGGGGGCTGGCTTGTGCATCCTGACAATTCTCAGGCACAAAGCTCAGATATTTCAGGCTGCTGGGCAGCAACGGGCCCATGAGCCTCCCCTGGGGGCTCTCAGTGCCCCAAGGCAAGACACAAGCACCCCAACTCAACCAACTCAGCATCAGCAGAAAGCTAGGAACAGCAACTGTTTAAAAGTCTTTGAATGTAACAGGCTCTTCAAGCTCCATAGAAGCTCAGCAGCATTTTCCTTAAACTCTAAAATACTGTCTGCAATATTGTTCTTTCCTTGCACTGTCACAGGCATAGTCTGGCATGGGTACACACCCAACAGCAGCTCACTGGGGTTAAAGCCCTTCACACCAGCCAGCCAGGCTTAATAATTACAGCTCCCAAGGACAGTCCTAATCCTGTAACATCATCTTTAAAAAAAATAATTTAAAAAATCATAGTTTTTTTTTTTACCAACAGCAGAGGAAAGCAGGTTGCAGCTCTCCAAACCCATGAACTCCACGCAGAAAGGGGCAGCCCTGCTCTCATCTCTGCCACTGTGAGGGCACAGAGCTCCCATGCCTCTGACCAGCTTGCTAATGGCTCTGTGTTAAACCTGATCCAGCTAAGTCAGTAACATGAGGGCACAGCTCCACATAGTTTACAGGATCTTTCCCTGTGTGTTTTTTGACAGATTAAGCCCTCACTGCCCAGCCCCACCGGCACTGGCTCTTAGAGGAAACAGGACAAGCCAGATTTGGGCACAACTCCACAAATCACATCATCCTAGCTTAACACTGCTGAAGGAAGGGGCCCTGTTTACCCCTTGCTGATTGCTTTGAACTGGCTTCAGATCATTCTGTGAACCGGTATTACTCTCTAAAATTGCAGAAAACTAAACCAGTAGAAAATCTAGGTTCAGCAAGATAGATCAGGTAACAAAAACATACAAGGAGCAACAGAGGAACTATACAGGCAGGACAGTGGAAGGCACAGAGGGATGTAGAGAACTAGAGTTAATAAAGCTCATCATCATCAGGAAACCATTACACTGTATAAAAGCACTGATTGGCTTAAAATAGTGCTCAAGCTGTTGATGAGCCAATCTAGCTTTGGGATCCTACTGAAAAGGGAGGCACCTAGGCAGTAATCAATTAGACAGCTCACCTGGGATGGGAGGATCCTGGGGGTACTGGGCCCTGCACAGATACGAGGTGGTCTCTGTACTGACCTCCTTGCTGGGTACAAGGGAAGCTTTTTTCTGCCTCCAGTTGCAGGTGAGGTTGAGGGGTGAACAAGTGGCTTCTCAATGTCTTCCTGATGCACACAGTGCCCTTGGCAGGGAGACAGGCACGAGGAGATGCTGGTGCTGCTTGTGTTATACTTGCAACTTGACTTTAAAAAAGCCTATTTTTTTCCATCTAGGTTCAACTAAGAGCAGCCCAGCTCCTTACTGACATGGGTGCAGCCTCCCTCTGTACTTGGTACCATCTCTTTACCACAGTATTTTCACTGTGTTGCTTCTGCAGCTGAGGCCCTGCTTCTGCTAAACCCTTTGTGCTGGTGGGTAAGATACAGGTTGTCTGAATCACTTTTTGGTCACTTTGTGGTTGGTGTCTTCAGGTTTTCTTAGATAGCTTTGTCACCTAAAAGCAATTTTATTGACCTGGCACTGAAAATGGTAGCACTAGTGGTAAAGATGTTAACTTGCTTGGTTAAATTCATTTTTTTAAGGGAAAACCCCCTCAATGTTAACACTTTCATTGACTTACATGCTCAGCTTTAAGTTTTACTGACTCTATACCTGTGCTTTACCCAACTGTGACTTACTAATGATAAAAGAATAACATAAAACTTCTCAAAGTCAATGTAAACTCTATGCAAAACTGCTTTGGGAATCTCTAGGGGATTTTTACTTTTATCTCTTCCAGTCTGTTTTTTAAAACACTTGAAAGTTAAATCAACACAGTTCTGTTGTGGCTAAAGTCTATATTTTAACCCAAATTTTACCCATTATATCAGAACCCAGTGAGGATTTGAACAATCCCATTTGGATGGAAAAAGATATACTGTAGCTGCAGTCAATTTTTACAGTATCAATGAGTTAATGGTAACATCTGTGTGTTGCTCATTTGACTATGAGACAGAACAGTACTGGATTCCCTGTTCTAGGTATGTGACCTTGCTGCCACTCCCTCTTTCAAAATGAAGCAATTTCAATGCTCAAGGCTATGTTTGAGCTCTTATCAAGTCCAGAATCATTGCTCTCTCTGATTTGTTACTGTGAATATTTTATGGTATCAAAGACACTGTTGTTTGGGCTTTTTTTTTTAAACAGGGCAGTCTCTTTGAGCCCTGCTAACAGCCATGCTACAGAAAGTAGAACCTTATTCATTATTTGATTCCATTTTCAATATAAATGCAGTTACTTTTGATACATCATACTTAATTTATTTTCAAATGGAAAAAGTGAAACACATGGACCATATTCTGGAAAAATAAAATCTTTGGGCTGCAAAATTAAAACCAACATCATATGGAACAATTTTCTATTCCACATGAAATCTCAGTATTTTTAAAAATAATTCATATTTTCATTATAATTCATATATAATTATAATCTCAATAATTCATATAAAAATGCAAGAGTTCTAAATCAATACATGCTATGGACATGAGTTTCTGGATATCCATACCATGTTCAAATTATTGAAACTTTATTTCAAAAACTGATGCTCTTTCTTTCAAATAATACTATTGGTTTGATTTACACTGATAAAAATTATAATTATATTTATATAATACATGTATAAAAACTGTTAAAGAAAATTAATATATTATGAGGACAGGCTGAAAGAGTTGGGGCTGTTCAGCCTGGAAAAGAGAAGGCTCTGGGGAGATCTTGTAGTGGCCTCCCAGTGCCTGAAGGGGCTACAAGAAAGCTGGGGAAGGACTTTTCATAAGGGCAGGTAATGATAGAACAAGGGGTAATGGCTCTAAACTGAAAGAGGGGAGGTTTAGATTAGACATTAGGAAGAAATTCTTCACTGTGAGGGTGGTGAGACACTGGTACGGGTTGCCCAGAGAAGCTGTGGATTCTCCTCCCTGGAAGTGTTTAAGGCCAGGCTGGATGAGGCTTTGAGCAACCTGGTCTAGTGGAAGGTGTCCCTGCTGATGGCAGGGGGATTGGAACTGGATGAGCTTTAAGGTCCCTTCCAGCCCAAACCATTCTATGATCCTGTTATTGTGTGAAACATGAACAGACTACTTGTAAAGAAATGCTTTTGCTGTTATTCAACAAAATAGTTAAGCATGTGCTCAGTTTTAAGCAAAAAGACAATATAGTTTTTTCTTTGCCTTAAATTAAGGCACCTAAGTACTTTGTTTAAGGGATACCAAGATGTATTTAAAAGAAAATAGGGGAAAATTATTTCTGATGGACGCTTGGTGGCAGCTTTTATCTGTAGGCTTAATAGCTGTTAGCACTTAACTTCACTGCTTCCCTTTCATAGCAGGGGACAAGCCAGCAAACACAGACTATAAACAACTGGGGTATGTTTTCCCCGGAAGATTTAGTCAACAGCTTTCTTTGATCACAAAAATATTTTCCCAGTAACACAAAAAAATCAGCACAATTATTTTGACTGAAGCAGGAAAATTTTCGTTTCTCCTTTCCTTTAGGAGAAACAAATGTTTTGTGAGGTTCTTTTGCAAATTTGAGGGCAGAATGACTGACAATTATTTAAAAAAAAACCAAAACACCATCTAATTCTAAAAATGAAATTTAGTTCTTCAAACAGGAAAGCTGTTACTAGGCCTGGTAAACTTTCTCATGAAAATTCTTCATCCTTAATGGATCAACAGTGAGATTTGTGTATAAAACAGGTCGGGTGGTGATTTTTTTTTTGGCTCCTGAAGGGGCTGAAGCCTTGTGCTAAGAAGAAGTTGTTGAAAGATTTCAGTTCAATCTGCTGAAATATCCATTGTACTACAAACACAGCCCGCAGAGGCCTGGTAACAAAAGTATGTGGTGCCTGACATTTTCCTGGGCTCTTTGGGTATAAAACTTGGAAAGGATGGAGGGTCCTTGGGTTCCCAGGGCAAAGCAGTGACTGATACCTGGTTCTGATGCTGTAGCCAGGCTGAGCTCTGATGGCAAATCAGGGGTCTCCAAGTTCTGTGGCAGCAGGTCTGGGTCCTGCTATAGCTGGTGCTGTGTAACAAGGATGGGACCTGTCCCAAAGTCACGAGGTGTGGGCTATGTCTGAAGTAGGGAGAACTGTGCATCCTCCGCTAAGTCCCAGCTCAGCGTCTGCACAGGACAGACTTGCTTTCTGGCATTGTGAAAGGGAAACCTTGACATGTGGTCCCAAAGGGAGCTGTGCTCCTTCCCAACCTCATGCTCAGACATAAGCAGGCACTTCTATCTGCAGGCTTCTAGCGGCTTAAGATAAGGCATCTTGTATTGGGAATCATAAAACAAAAAGTCAATCTTTTCTGTCAATACTGAGGATATTTATTGAGTATTTAGAGCCTTCATTACTGGGAGAAGCTTTGTATTTTGTTTTCTCAGGCAATTTTGCTTTCACTACCCTTTCCAGTGCAGCTAGGAAGACAGCTAAGCGCAGCAGCCCCAAGTCAGCCGCATCCAGATGTGGCTGGTTTGCCCTCAGGCCGCCCGGC
>NW_010311588.1:0-27526 GCF_000700745.2 Antrostomus carolinensis
AGGGGGGAGCCGGCGGTGCAGGGACGGGGGATGGGGCAGGGTGAGGGCGAGTGATAGATCGGAGTCGACGTTTCCACTGAATGCCGCTGTACGGGGAGGGGGTGGGGGAGGCACGCTAATTACACGTTGGCTGTTTGCTTTGGCGAGCGAATTATTAATATTAATTATTTTGTTTGTTTTAACGGGTGGGGAGAAGAGGGAACGTAGCAGGAGTGCGAGGCGAGGCGCCTGCCGCTGCAGAGGGGGTGCAGGGGCGAGCGGTCGGCAGGGACCCCGGGTGCCGGTCCGAGGAGGGCTCCCTCCTCCTCATCCTTCTCGTTCTCCTCCTTGTTCTCCTCCTCTCTCTCGACGGAACAGGGAGGCACGGAGATGCGAAGCTTTTCACAGGTTAGGCTTTTAATTTCTTTGTTTCCTCTCCTGAAACCACTTGAAAGGAAGCACATCGAGCTAGAAACTGAGTTTTCCGAGCGCTTACAGAGGGGCTCTTGAATTTGTTCAGCAAACTTAGCAGCTCCCTCTGCACTGACTGCCTGTGTAAGCAGGCACTCCTCACTGCTGCAATCGGGCTCTCCCACGCTGGCAAAAAACACAGTTGTTTTCTTTTACCGAATTCCATATTTTGCCTCTTTTCTATCCCCTCCCTCCCCGACAGAAGTATATTATTTCCTTTTTAAGCGACTACCACTCACCCTTGCATGTATAGCTTTTGAATGTCTGCTCCTCCTTGTTACTTCTCCAGATTGCTGTCGTGCGTATTTTATTCCTTTGCCTGGCCTTTGTACAGTTACTGCCTCGTGGAAGGATGGCAGCTGCTCTACCATGCTTACCATGTCTATATTCTCAGTTTCAACATACAGAGAAGGGTCATTTCATTTACACAGAATAGTTAGGGTTTTATGTGTTCCTTCACTTGTCACCTGAGATGGCGTTGAGTTGGAGATGAGTCTGTAGATGCTAATTTGCTTTGGAGTTTCCTGTTTGCAGACATGAGTATTTTTGGTGAAGCCTATGTTCTCTTAAATTTAGATTAATGTAGGAAGTTCTGATTGTCTTCTTAGCCTTTCAGAAATCACTTCCAATGTACCATTTCTTCTGTCATAAGAAACTTCTGTAATATCAGGACACTTACCAGGAATTTTGATGCAGAGATGGAAAAATGTATATCTGCCGTATTTTTCCTTCCTCTGACATCTGCTAGTGGTCTATAATGTTGTAACTATTAGTACTTTATTTTCTTACTCTAAAAGTGTATAGTAAATGACATCATTTTCTCCTGAGCTGGAAGCGCACAAAGCTCCTACAATTCTTGTTATTGAGTGGAGCAACTCTGAAGAAAAAAATTTCTCCCCTCTCCTAAATACAATCTTATGTACTTGTATCTTACTTTAGATGGCATTTTTTGGATAGGTTTTTAAAATTCTGTCTCATGAGATCTGCTGTTACTGGTTTTTTTATATGTGAAATTGACAAACTGGTCAGTTTAATAAACTCAGCTGTCAAATTTTTCCCAGTCAAAATTGCTAAAAGCTGTAAATGTACTGGCATGGGATTTTCAAGGCACTGAATGTTACATAGAAAAGAAGAAGGATTTAATGAGAGACTTTTTACAGGGGTAGCTTTCCAATTTTAGTTTTGTCACTCGTGGTAATATGGTGGAGTATATTTAGATTTCTCTCAATGCAGAAATGATGGATAGCTTTTCTGTATCCACTTAGAGCACTGAAAGCTTTGCCTAAGTAGAAGACTTCTACTCTTAAGAAGGCATGAAGAAATTTGTTATGGTTTATGTGTGCTATGGCAAGCTGTCAGGAGTGGTGTGTGGAAAGGAAAACGGTATCTCAGTATTTCTAGATTTCAGGAATGGGTCTTGGGACCTACTTTTAGACCCATCAGTCATGCTGCTTTTAAAATGAGTGCTAAAGAATAATACGAATTAAGCATTATGATGTGACGGTTATGTAACTCAAAACACCAGCACTGTCAGCGAACTCAACGGGTGACAGTAAATCGGTGCTTCATCTTACGAGAGGGTTCTCAAGAACAGACTTCGGGGCGTGCAAAAGAACTAAATAACTAGTGATTTAAATCTAGTGAGTGATTCACCTTTCATTTTTAAGATTACCCTTTGTTTCTGCATTTGAATAATGCAGGCACCAAAACTACTACACAAGGTGAAGAGTAGGAATCCCCTTTCCTCTGCTGCTGTGTGTGCTAAACCACTAGGGGCCTGTATAAACTGCTCTCATACAGCAAATACCAGTACATGGCATATGTTGACTCTTTCACCAGACATTTTTTACACAGGTGCCTAATGTCAGAAAGAAAGTTGCCAGTTATTTATTCCTTAGTAATAAATGAGACTGCAGTTACTTAGGAGATAAATAAAAATTGTGTACAATTTGGGTTTTTTTACCCTACTTCATCCATTTCCCCCAGTCCTGCGTGGTATCCAGCGTAGTTCTTTCCTCTTCGCTCTCCTGACTGCTGTGGCAGTTGGGGATGAATGTCAACTCGGGAGGTGCAAATTTTTGGGCAAAGCTGGATTTGAGTGTCTCTCTGCATTTCATATTTTCTGTAAGCTCAGAAAATCAGGTTTGTCACCTGTGTGTTTTTTCTGATAGGTTAGTAATAGTACTGGTTCATGCAAGTGTAGGGTTAAAAGATAAACTAAACAGGATTACTTTAAGGCAGGAACAGACATAGACTGATGGTTTATTTAAACTGGCTTTCTAAGTGTTATGTAAGTTTGAAACTGTGGTGGCTCCAAGGTTTTGGATGGCGCGTAGTCAGCATTTACAGGACCTGAGTTGAAGATGCACTATACATTTTTGAGTGTCAGTTTCAGAAATTTAAAATCCACCAGCCGTAGCATTCTTGATAGACATTAAACAATAAGGTCAAGTATACTTACACTGTTCCACTGTTGATTTTCAGTTTTTCAAACTGACAAGGCAGACAATTTGTAAAAGAGCACAGCTGAAATATTTGCATATTGGATTTCCTTCAAAATGAACTTCCGTTACTAAGCTGAATTCTCATTTAAAAGGATTTTCAAGCTGAATCACAGTAAGGTCATACAATCAAAATGCAGTTTTCCTGTGGTATGTTAATTTTTTAATAAGCTGTCTTTAAAACAGCGGAGTTTTATTTATCATGTGGCCAGTTACAGCAAGAAGCTTTTTGTCACATTACTGAGAACAGTTGTGCAAATATTGACTGAGTTTAATTTTCTGAAATGTGCATGTATGCACTTAGGTAAAGTCATGATGAAATGTAATTAAATCCACTTTAAAGGTCTTCTCAACTGATAGACATCCGTTCAACACTATGTGTTACTGTCAGTAAACCAAGGCGGTGTCTCTGAAATGCAGAGGATAGGCACTTTGCGCTTCAGATATGAAGAGTAGTAATATAGTACAGGTACACAAATCACTGTGTTTCATCTCTGTGTAAGATTGTTGTGATTTGTAACCTTTTGTTCTTTAACAAGTTGAGAAAAGGTACAGATATTTGCGGTTTTAAGTTCAGTGCCAGAGTCACATAATGCTGTCTATTGTAACAGGAGCTTACATTTTAATTGTATTTAAAAACAGTTGACATAACACAGTCAACATACAATATTATAATGAAAACTCAGTTTCACATACTCTGTGAGTTATTTGCTTAATCCTTGTTTTTCTTGGGAAAGGCCTTAAATTTAGCTAATTAATGAACGTACGCTGGCAACTTGGCAGCCTAAAGCAAAAATCTGTGTTTAAAAACACTCCTTCATATACTATCAGTGATTTACCAAGTAGGAGCAAAGAGGAAGCATTACTTCTGTTGGCGATCTACTATAGTGAAAGCTGCAGTATAACTGGAGAAATCTGATGATGTAGAAAAGGATTGCAGGAGAGTATTTTGTCTGTAAATTCCTTTCCTACAAGCTTTGCTTCACTTGTTTTTTAAGCCGCTGTGCATTGATAAAACCATATGTCTACTATCGCACAATTTTAACTTATATTTCATGAGCTCAGATGGCTTTTGGTTGGTGATTGATGATATTTATTAAAACATTGCATGTTCATGTCTTCCTATAGGAAGCTATTTATAGTCTTCCTATATATAGCTAAAATGCAGGGAAAATAGGTACAAAATAATACAAATGGTTTGTTTGCGAAAAATTAGGTTAAATTGAATATATTGTTACATAAATACTGAAAGCATTACTTAAAAAAATTATTATTCATATTCTTTCAATTAATTCATAAAAGCAACAATTCACACTAAATGTTATGTTTCTCAGCTCATTTTTAACTACATCAGCAGGTGTACATAGTCTCTACTTCCCTAAGATAAAAAGACTTACAGCTTTAAGTGTCTTATGCTTACATGCCGTGACAGCCTTCTGCATAAGCTTAGTAACAAAAAAAAGAAGGAGAAAAAAAAAAGTGATTGATCTTGCAGTAGAATTCTAAAACAGATAAAGATTTTTGCAAAAATCAACTACCCTGTTTATACTGATAGCTGATATCTGCTGGGGATTCTGTGTGTGCTTTCAAATGAAAGAATGTGGAGAAAACTTTCTCCTTCTCAGCCAACTGAAAATTACGGAATTTTAGGCACTTTGATTGATTATACCAGAGAGCATGCCCTAATATAATACCATGCCCTGTGGTGTGCTTCTTGATAGTTAAGCATAGTGGAGTTATTTGCGTTTTTCAGTAACCTTCCAATTATTGGAGTCACTCCACTGGTACACAAATTAATCTGTTGTTTGCAGACAATCAAAATGGATGTCCTGATTAGTGCCAGCCGCACTGCTCACATATTGTTGTAGTCAGATAATGCGCATCTTTTCCTCAGGCAGTATATCAAATGTGGTATATGAAGTAATACAAGTAGGTATATGGCTCTTTCTTTTACAGTTTTTAGTGTTCTGGAAATTATGTGCCTGTAAGTCAGAGTTCAGTAAGTGCTGTGTAAAATCTGGCTTTTTAGATGGCAGAAAAAGCTGATTCTCATGAGGAACATGGTCATTGTCAACCTGACTGAAACAAATGTGGCTTAGGTCCTAATTTTGCAGATAGGTATACTTTTCTCTTGCAAATTTGCCCGCTCCCATTTTGATTTCAGTGTCTCACCTTGGCTTATTCACTGGTTTTACCCGAAAGTTTACCTTTTTGTTACTTGCTGTGACTCACTGAGCGGAAATTGAAATACATTCTGGTAACAATGTCATGGGCTTTCAGAACTTTAGGAAATAGTTTTTTGCTAAGTTTGAACTCAGAAATTCTGCTTGCTTTACAATGGTGATTAAATAAAATATTCTTAACTGCACTTTTGAACTGTCTGGAGGCGTATATTCTTTTATAAACTGTCCCCAAAGCTGAAATTTGTGTATAAGGAGTAAAGAGACTACCATTTCTACTGTCTTACTTTGCTTTTTTTCTTTTCTTTACTCTTTTTCTTTTTCTTTTCTTTTCTTTTCTTTTCTTTTCTTTTCTTTTCTTTTCTTTTCTTTTCTTTTCTTTTCTTTTCTTTTCTTTTCTTTTCTTTTCTTTTCTTTTCTTTCCTTTCCTTTCCTTTCTTTTACTTTTCTCATCTTTTCTTTTCTTTCCTCGTCTTTTCTTTTCTCTCTTTTCTCGTCTTTTCTTTTCTTTTCTTTTCTTTTCTTTTCTTTTCTTTTCTTTTCTTTTCTTTTCTTTTCTTTTCTTTTCTTTTCTTTTCTTTTCTTTTCTTTTCTTTTCTTTTCTTTTCTTTTCTTTCCTTTCCTTTCCTTTCCTTTCCTTTCCTTTCCTTTCCTTTCCTTTCCTTTCCTTTCCTTTCCTTTCCTTTCCTTTCCTTTCCTTTCCTTTCCTTTCCTTTCCTTTCCTTTCCTTTCCTTTCCTTTCCTTTCCTTTCCTTTCCTTTCCTTTCCTTTCCTTTCCTTTCCTTTCCTTTCCTTTCCTTTCCTTTCCTTTCCTTTCCTTTCCTTTCCTTTCCTTTCCTTTCCTTTCCTTTCCTTTCCTTTCCTTTCCTTTCCTTTCCTTTCCTTTCCTTTCCTTTCCTTTCCTTTCCTTTCCTTTCCTTTCCTTTCCTTTCCTTTCCTTTCCTTTCCTTTCCTTTCCTTTCCTTTCCTTTCCTTTCCTTTCCTTTCCTTTCCTTTCCTTTCCTTTCCTTTCCTTTCCTTTCCTTTCCTTTCCTTTCCTTTCCTTTCCTTTCCTTTCCTTTCCTTTCCTTTCCTTTCCTTTCCTTTCCTTTCCTTTCCTTTCCTTTCCTTTCCTTTCCTTTCCTTTCCTTTCCTTTCCTTTCCTTTCCTTTCCTTTCCTTTCCTTTCCTTTCCTTTCCTTTCCTTTCCTTTCCTTTCCTTTCCTTTCCTTTCCTTTCCTTTCCTTTCCTTTCCTTTCCTTTCCTTTCCTTTCCTTTCCTTTCCTTTCCTTTCCTTTCCTTTCCTTTCCTTTCCTTTCCTTTCCTTTCCTTTCCTTTTCCTTTTTTCTTTTCCTTCACATTTGTGCATGCTTTTGTAAAAGTGAAGCACATATTCTTTATTAAAGGGACAATTGGTTTTACTTTATTTTTCTGAAAAAAAACCCAAAACCAACAACCCGAAACCAAAACATAAAATCGATCTTACTAAAATTCACAAAATATCTAGGGATATTCTGTACTCCATACCTTTTTTTTACCTCCTTTATGCCACAGGTACAAATAAGACAGATGTGTGTCATGATTTCTAGCATAGAGACATGATTAATTTATCTGTGTTTATCTGCGTAATTAGACTACAGTGAATCACGCTTTTAATTTTTTTTTTACTTTTTTTAAGAGCGGGACTTTCTCCTTCTGTGGAATTTACTGTAGGCAGGAAGGTCTTTTTTCAAAAGGCAGTTTATAAATGTAGGACCAGAGATCTCCTGCCTAGGTTTTCAGTGCTGTGAATGTCAAGTGTGCTGTGTATTAATACTTGTAGGAATTTGACTGTTTTTTATTAATAAGAAATCAGCTATATTTTGCATACAAGAAGCATCAATTTTTTTTTAAATGGTCTCTGATTACTAGATTAGAATTCTGTCTGCCTATGTGTGGATAAAATTAATTAATTTGGTGTGAATTACATGCAATAGAGATTTCTGAAACAGTGATCAGAAAGTAGGACAGGAAGTTTTATTTATTTATTTATGTTTGTTTGGGATGATAGTGTATCTTAGAAAGCTGCTTAACTGCTGCCCAGTGCAGCTGTCCTTCCCTGAAAGATTAGGTTTCAGGAGCAATGATGGATGTTGAATGCCTGTAGCCAGTTGTGGGGTTTGTTCTGAGGTCAGTGGTACTGATGGAGGATAGGAATTTACAGCCTTATGTCTCTACCCCAATGTAACCAGTAGGATTTCTCAAGGAAAAAATGAACTAGACACTTGCATTGCAGTGTAATTCAGAAAGCTATTCATACTAGTGAGAAAGAGTGGGTAGATTTGTGAATAATAAGGACAAATCTAGTCACGAGTATGCCCTTTTGTTTCACAGAAACATCCAGAAATAGCTATAAAAAGTAAATACAATGATGTGATTTTATTTAGAATTTCTTTCGCACTATTTTAAAGTATGTTAACAAATTTCGAATGTATACTCTTGCCTTGTTATTTCTATTGTTTCATATATGCTTAAAGTTTTTAACAGCTTACTAAACTACTCTCCCTTTTTCACCTAAAAAGGTTTTTTCATGGAAAAAATATATGTTAGTGGTTTTCAGCAAGCTTAGCCAAGGCAGAGTTGGTATTCAACAGTGAATCAGGTAGAAAGGGTAAGTGGTATTTAGTGTTATGTTATTTAGTTTGGGTATCACAATATGTATCACCAGTAAAGGTAGATAGTTTGGATAGTTCTGACATGTGCTTTCAGAAGTGTTTGTTAAGATCAGACTTTCAGACTTTATTTATGGACTTATATCTTACCTACCTTTCCTGAGCTGTTGAAGTTTTTTCCTGGTACACAGGGATATGATTAACTTTTAAAAAGTGAAAGGTGCACAACAAAGCATGCTGTTTTACTGTTAAGATTGGAAACCTTTTCTGAGTTGCTTGTATTAATTTTTTTCTTAATGGTATAGGTTTTTCTGTCAAGCCCAAGTAGAGCTGTCCTAATAGGCGCAAAGCCCTCAGTGGTCAGTGAGAAAGATTTCTTTTGACAGCAGTATTGTTTGAATCACATCCATAGTGGCTTGTGTCTTTGTGTAAATGATAGTAGTTTTTACCTCAGGTGATCTGAGCAGTGGCTAAATTCAAATGTAGAGAAGAAAGCTTAATATAACATCTGATGAATTGAATTTTAGTATCTCATAAATTAGGGAGTAAGAAGCATTTTGGTAAAGAGAAACACATATCCAACAAGAGCCACTTTAGAGCAGTTTTGCATCAAGGAAATGGCTTTTTGCCAAATGCATGGGTATTCTACTTATTGGCAGCATGCCATCAGCTTTATTTGAAAAACTGTCTTTGCTTAAGTAATAAATATTCACTATTTACCAGTTCATTTTACTATAAATAACAGATGGATTCTTTGATTAGGTTTTTTTTTTTTTCATTTTTAACTATTTCATTAAGAATGGAGTTTTGCAAATTATCATTAAATGCATCAATGACCTGTTCGTGATTAATAAAATTTTCCACACAGTGAAATTGTTTTGCTTACCTTGTTTGATGGTTTGGGTATTTTTGGTTATTATTTTTGCTTGACATGAGAACCCTTGAATTTTTCTGTTGTACATGGCATGTGAAAGCAAAAGTGTAACATTAGCTTAAAGAAATACTTGTCTTAGTTGATATTAATGATACTCTAGTGCGATTTTTCTTTTTTACTCTGTGTACTTTTTTGTTGTCTCTGAAGTCAAATATGTAGAATTTACACCTGTTTCCCATTTAATATTTTCAAAAGTTGCCTTAAATGGTCTTGTGAAATTTCAGCATATTGACTATATGAAAAGTTTAAATATATCAAGGGCAGTAGATAATGAAGAAAGCATTGTACTTTCTAAGGCTAACAGGTGGCAGTGAATGCTTGCAGTAGCAATCATACCTCTGTAAGAATCCTAGCATTCCTTGGGTTTAATTTCTCATGAATACAGTGACTCCGGAAAAAAACCCAGAGTGTTAAGACTTCAGTAGTAATATTTCAGTTAGCCTGGAAATTTCTAGACAGTTTTGGGCTGAATGGAGTAACTACTGTATATGCATAAACAAGAAATATTTATTCTCCAGCTGTTCAAATGTATCTGATAGAATAGATATGTGCCCTTCTAGTCAATATAATCCCTAAAAGGACACTTACTAGAACCGTATCCCTGGCTGATTTATTCATAGGATTGCTTTATTAATCTGGTGCACAAGGGTAATCTTATTCCAAAGGTATTAGAAAGCATGAAAGTAACTACTGGAGTTCTTAGAGATGTGGGTTTCTCTATCTTCAAGCAATTCTAATTTATAATCTCAACCAGTCTTTCTACTTTCTAGTGGGGAGTACATAACCTGTGAAACGTGCAGTGGCCTTAAAACTGTTGTTTTGTCTTTGCTGATCTCTGCAGTAGTCCAAGTTAGAAAGAGATATTAATAAAAAAATGAAAATAGATTGTGAGTTATGTGTAGAAAGAAGAAAGATGGGATAGGTTTTTTTCTACCATGATGATGAATAAGTTGCTAGAAATGCTTGTATAGTAACCAGTGCTTGAAAGATATATTTTCCTAAAAGATAAATTCTTAAACTGTGTTACTGGTAGGCCAGCTGCATTTTGAGCTTTTTTTTGTTGTCATTGTAAGGAGGGGAAAAGCTTGCCATTTTGACGTGAAATTTTTGCTTTCCTAGGTTAAATGGTTAAATTCCTATTGCAGATGCCAGTCAGAAAACTAGGCAGAGATATTTTCTGCAGTTTGTAACAGTTGCTCAGATAATGGTGTTAATATCTATTTCATATTTAACAAGAAAGAACACCTGAAAACACTGAAGAGCTTGGAGTGAAAGGAAACCTGAATTCTGCCACTTGAAAGAGGAAAGAATTACAACCTCAGAAGTTCCCCCTGAAGCAAAACTGTCATAAGTTCAATCCCAATTTGACTGCTGTGACTGGGGATGCCCCTTCCCTGCCTCTTTCTCTCGAGTTTTTCTCCATCCTGGTTTTTTGGTATTGGGAACATTTCAGTAGAGATCTGTCCTCTCTATGGAAAATGGCAGTTAATAAATCAAGGAGAAATGTGTGTTCCTGAAGAAATACCAATGCCTACTTCCTTCCAGCTCTCCCATACTGTACATCACTCTGTCTTGAATGAGTCTTTAAGTATCCTTTAAAGGTAATTCTCTGTAGCAGTTTTTGTTTCTCATTGTTAGATTATATCTGACATTGTGAACTCTAAAAAACTCTGCGAACAGCTCACTAGGCTGTGCTTATTTCAGAATGTCACTTAAATTATGAATATTGGTTGCTCTATTTGTTATATTCTAGAAATCCCCTCTGAAACCTGTTAGGATCTCGAAGACTTCATTTATGTTTTTTACATCTTCTGGTAAGTGTTATGGGCTTGTCCCTTTTGCATTGATCTCCAACTTCTTTGACTATGTATAGATATCCAGAAAGCAGTCTTTCTATGTAGACTTTTCTGTCCATTGGTCTACTTAAGACACCACGTGTATACTTATACACCTGCTACCTTCATTGAGGTATTCAAATAACTCTGGCCTATCTTTTTTTTTTTTTTTTCCAAAAGTTCTGTGCTTTCTTTTATGTCTTGGATAGGGTACAACATTATCCTTTGGTTCTCTGTGAAATCATTGCATTCTTAACCACTTCCCATTTTTCATATCAAGAGACTCTTCATATTAGAAGAAGGAACACAGTAAGAGAGATAGACCTGCCTGACAGCTTCTCCTGTCTTTTTGTGTCTGGAAAAATATATCTCTCTGGTGCCATTTTCTTGGTTTTGTCTCTAAAGGCAGAGGTAGCAGATTTAGATTTAACTGTGGGTTCTGGCTCTCTTTTCTCCATGTACAGCCTTACATTTAGGTCTTTGTTTTATTCAGCTGAATTCAGTTTAATTCTAATCTCTGGCAGAGTCAGTTTTTAGTGAGACACAATCCTGGTAATTTGTTCTTGCTGGTGACCTACCTGGTAAAAGAGTTGCAAGTTTGTATTCCAGTGAGAAACTTCAGGAGTATAGATTCCCAAGCTTTCCAGCTCACTTCAATGCAGGGTTCTCCAGGTAGAATCAGAACTAGATATTTTTTTGGAAGAACACAAAACTACTGTGTTAGTGCATTAAATTTCATTAATAGACACCATTTGTCAGACATTGTCACACTCAGTATGCTGTATTCCTTTGCTGTCTTTAATGTGTTTGAGAATTTTAAGGCAGGTTCTCACTGTGCTTTTCTTACTGATGTAGCTATTATTCCACCTACCAAGTTTCTGGAGTGTTAATAGTGGTTAACAATGGCTGCTTTTCTTGACTTAAGCCTATATATACACATATACAACAATAAACAGGATTTCCCCCAGCTTTTGCATTTGTAGGGTTTGTCTCTGTTAGTGTAGGGTAGGTGAGTGCTCCAGTCAAAGATATAGTTGAGTTGTATTACTAGATTTCTGGTGTTGCCTGGAGGTGTGTGTATTTAATAAATTAGTAACTGCTGAGGGAACCAGGGGTGTACAGTTTCACTGTTGGGAATGAAGTCGTAGAAGCTGAGAGTTTGTGTTTTGCTGAGAGTGCAGGCAACCACACACCCTTGACATAGATGTTTAATTGTGATTTTGGTTGCCCTTTGCAATGGTTTGAAACTAATACAGAAGTTGTGTAGCTTGACGGAATCTATCCAGAGCCCAAAGTTTCTTTCAGGCTATTTGGAAATAGCTTTCAGTACTTGCACATTTTCAGAATCCTGTTCTTACAAAGACCAGTTTTCAGAAATTCCTCTCACTGAGACCTTGTACTTCAGAATGTGTTGCAGATCTTGTCAATGTTTTGTTTGCTCTCTGTTTGCAAATAGGTCAGATATTTGACAGATTAACATTTTAATTTATAAGTTCTTTGTTTCCTGATAAACTGTTTCCTTTTTTTGCCTTCAAACTTGCTGAAAGGAAAAACATATTCAGATTTTCTTGTCTGTAGTTTTCCACTATGTTTTGCTATAGTGCTGATAATTTTTCTATTTTTCTTTATGTTATATAGACTGGGAAAAAGACAGGAGGTCCATCTAAAATAATTTTTCCTTAGAGTTTTCCCTTGAAGATACCAGAGTGCTCCTTAGAAAACCCAGAATCCTTCTTTGGAGAACTGTGAAAATATCGTTCAGCAATTCCCTTCCAGATTTTGGCTGTAAAAACAATAAAGCAATTTTCTGATATTTCTTAACCCAAAGTATAGGTGAAACTTATACTTAAAAAGTCTTCTAGCATCCCTCTATTTGAACTATAGATTTTGTGGGTATTTTGCTAATTGTAAGGCATGTCTGCATTGAAAGTTACAGCTGTGTGACAGGGCTTAGCATGTGACGTATAAGCAAATAACTGATAATTGAACTAGCATCAATGAAGTGAGTTGATGCTTGATTGTGTAGATGAGAATCAGGAATCACTTTGTACTCTCACTTCAGCAGAATCTTAGCTTAATGTGGAATAAATAATACTAAACCAGACATAATTTTAGATAGCTCTACGGTCCTTTATTGGGTGTCTATATATGGGACCGATGGTGTATTTGATCTGTTCTTTTGCATTGTTAGTTTTCATTGAACTATAAAAAATAGTTTTAGAGCTGCATTTTTAAGATGACTTAGAGGTATGAAGGAATTGTACGCTTGTGCATCACAAATAGACTGTCCAGACAGAGACACTGTAGAGATCTGCAGAATGATACAAACTAGTCCAGTCAGCTGTACTTTGCAAAAATCCCCTTACTCTTTGTGCCGTTATACATAAGAGAATCGTTATAGGCATCTTCTGTGTTTTACAGTCTAGAATTTAGTCCCTGGTTTGTGTCATTGCCTAATAGAATATGAACAATACAGAAAAAAAAAAAAAATCTGGTTGTAAACTACTCTCTTCTTATTCTTTACTAATTATCTGGACATCTAAGGATAACTTTGAAGAAAAAAGTTCTTTATAGACATATAGCTAAAAATAACTAGATGCTGAGAGTCGTGTAACCAGATCCCCTGAAGTGACTTTAGAAATACATAACATTCATGGCTGCTGCTAATGTTAAACACACCAAATCAGAGAGAAAATGTATGTGCTTTTTTTTTAGGTGTCAGAAAGAAAAAAATCTGTTGTAGATTAATGAAAGACTATTTTTAAGTGAGCTTCATTGTGGAAGGAAAATCCTTGTGTGTAAGCACTCTTTGGTAATAAGAACTGTGTGCTGCAAATGGCTCACTTTATTCATGCACATATTCCCACAATATCAAATGGATTTAATTGCACATCAGGTTATCAGGAGCTAGTTCTTTGTCCTGTCATTCTATATAGAAAGAGTCCATTGTAAAAATATAAAAATATATATATGAAAATGTAAGCAAGGACAGAAAGAATAAAGAAAAGTGCTTCATTTAAGATAGAATCCTATGTAGAAATTAGGCTCACCCATACCTATAACTGTGTATCTAGGTAACTTTACTGCTATCTAACATCATTGAAATCCATAAGAGTATATGTGGTTTTAAAAATAAGCGTGTGTGTGTAGTTTAAAAACAAATATGCACACTGAAGTGTTTTTTTTTTTTTTTTTTTTTTTTTTTTAATTTGGACACAACTCTGTGGAGGGGAAGGAAGTAAAGAAAGCAGATTTATGCTTTACTCCATTTTTTGCCTTTTTCTTGGGAATGTTCAAGTCAATATTATTAACACAGCTGACAAGAGATGGAATAGTTTACTGCTTTCCTTGTTTTATGGAAGGTAGTGTACTCCTACTTCTATTTGATATTGTTTGTTTTTCTTTTCAGTTTGCATACAGAGTAAGCAAAGGATTTCCAAGCTACTGAAATGTGAAACAGACACAGGCTATATTTCCATTTGTGTGCGTTATGGAACACTGTCATTTGACTACAGGAAAAAATATTAATGAGATCCATAACAAGACACAATCTTTTCTATAAGTTTATGAAATTCCTTTTTTTAATCTTATGTGACACAGGAACATCCTTATAGGCATCACTCTGCCAGGAGTTTCTGGCTTTAATCAAACCACAATGCAGGGCTGAAACACTGAACCTAGTAAAATGAAGAGATTCTTCTTATTGATTCATACTTTATAATATTTTAGTGAAGATCTGTTGCAATATTTATCCAAATATCGTCTGAAATCTGTGGAAAGATTCAGAGGTACCATGTAGGCCAAAAAATGTTTTGTTGCATCTGAAAAAAAATATTTTTCATTTGCATTTCATTGTTACACCTACTCATTTTTAAGATGAGTATAACAAAATGCAGCAATAGATTGTTTCCCTCTTAAAAGACTTACGAGGGAAATATGAAAGCTTTGAAGGGAAGTAGTCTTATTATTGGTAGTGATTTCTCTTGTGGAGGAATTGCAGAACAGAAACTGTAATGTGTGGTATGGAGAATGAAGAGACTGTTTAAAACCAGTTCCTAATACGGTAACAGAAGAAATTAGCAGAAATAAGTTATATTTTACAAGATTATTTTCCCCCCCTCCACTGGTCTTGTGCTGTTTACTATTGTTTTATAGTTTGTGTCTTGTGGTTATTCACAATTATGTTAAATTGGTGATGGAGAAATAATTTGTGTTCAATATTTCAGCAACTTTTGTTTGCCCTTCAAAAAGAATTTTGCAAATATTAAAAACAGTGAACAAGTGGATGTTTGTTATAAGTCTGTGGAAATGTGGATAGTAGTTGGCATTTCATTGTAAATTATGATGTATAAGTAATTTAATTTCTGTGGATTTGTATGTGACATTGTTATGTATCAGTGCCACATACTTGTTTAAAAAAAGGCTTGATGTTCATTGTTCTTTAGCTTTAGTGTTACCTTCTCTTAGAGATTCCAGCTTTTTTCATCAAAAAGCTTTTATTCTTCTTATGATGCTGCTCTTTTGTGTTATCTTCTTTTTCTTTGAGTGCCTTTCGTAAATTTTTATTAAGGTAGATGAGCTGTAGGCCAAAAAACTTAAGAAATTGTATCTGTTCTTGGGAAAAGATTTAAGAGTATGAAGGTGTATTTTCTCAAGATAGTTAGAAAAGTCATTTTAAATCAGTATGATTTTAACAGCTAGATTGGCTGACAGGGGCTGACGTGTATAGCAGAGGCTTGCTTTGTTTTTAAAATAGAATTTTATTAAATTGCCGGAACCACTTGGGGGTGAAGTCTTCTAATTTCCTTTGTCCCTTTATTTCAATGCATTATTACATCCCTTATATAGTTTTGTAGAAATCAGTGCACAGGAATTTATCAGTAGAGCAATAAACATTCTAATAGAGAGCAATCAGATGACTTTCTGTACATATGATAAAACCTAATATTAATAAATCACAGATAGGGTGATATGAATCATATGAGTCAAATAAAGGTAGAGCCAGGAGAATGTTTCTTGGAATTGTAATACTGGGTCCCAGATTTCTCCTGCTATGTGAGGATAAAAGCTGTCTCAGAATTAACGTTTTTGCCTTATTTTATAGGACAGAGAACCTGTTACATATAATTTTTTTTTTCATATAAGCGTTTTTAAAACAATACTTGTTGTAGCTAGTCTTTATCAATATTTTCTTACAGTAATATAACTGAAGTCACCGTTTTGATATCCTTTTGAAATATGCAGTTGTAACACACAAGGTTAGAAGGCCATATTTCAGCCTTGGAAGAAAGTACTAAATAAGAACCCTAATTGTGGATAGCATTCAGTTTTGCTTAAAAAGTAAAACTGAACTGGAAATATAAACTAAAATCTTGAAGACCTAATTTTGTGTTCTTGTTGGCATCAGTGGGAATTACAATACAGTAGTATACAGAGCATTGCATTTCAAACAATATGGGCTGTTTGTGTTCTTCTAATTTGACCATAAAGTTCAGCAAGAGTAGCCTTCTGCTGCTAATATATAAATATAAATTATACATATATGAGATGCAAATGTTTGTGTTAAGTTTCCATTTTATACACCTTTTTGCCTTTAGATTGTATAGGCTGCTGTTCCTAGACATATTTTACTATTACTCAGGATCAACTTTCTTTTCATCTTGTACTTCCTAGTCTGAATTATCAGTAATTTTCACATTGTTGATTGTTATTTGTGTAAAAAACATGATAGCTTCAGCTGCCATTGGCCTTGTGTTTGACATCTTTTTTGTTTTTCTGCTTTTAAAATGTTCTGACTATAAAAATATGCTGTTCCCTGCAGTCAGGTTTTGGCAAGGTCTAGAAGGATTTTTCTCAAAGCAGTTCTGTGTTCAGGTAAATTAAAGTCACTCTAAGAGCTTTGGGGATTACTGCATCAATGCACATTGTTTTACATAACATTTTCATTGCTCGATACTGAAATACATTTAGGAATTGTCTTACAAGGTACCAGCAGGACTTTGTTGAGTATGTGTATGTTTGTTTTTTTAATTTTTATTCCCTAACTGCCGTTTGTATTCAGTGCACATTATAGCTCTCTGAAGACTGAAAATGCTTTTCATTATTGCCTTTTATCTGTCAAGCTGCTTGAATGATTTTACTGGACACTAGTAAAGTAGGAAATTGATACAAGTAAATTGCAACTTATATCTACTTCTGCTGTCAGAAAAGCACTAAAGGAAAAAATAGAATATGGCTTCTATAAAACATAGTTATTTAGAAAGCAATTTTTGCCAAATTAGTATATGCAAATTGTCCTTTCTGTGTAACTTTCTCTGTAGGATTGAAATGTTTACAACCACAGTTGACTCATGAAAATAATGTGGAATTGAGCCACATAGATTCATATTTTTACATTGAGAAATATTTTTCCCTAGGAAAAGCAAAAAAGCATTATAATCACTACAAAACAGATGGGTTTCTTCTCTTTATTTTTAATCCTGAGGTCTTGTGCATGCATACACATGTACACACAAATGAGCACAGATATAAATTATGAGAATTTCATGGTGGCTTGAGAGATTGCATACATTAGGTTTTGTTGCTGTTTCTAAACACCAGCAACTTATGATATTTTGAGGTTTTGTTGATTTTTGTAATTAATGGAATTTAGAAAACAATGACATTTCTTGAAGTACTTTTCAGGTGTGTCCTCATCTAGGTTTACAAGGTTCTCCTGTAGGCTACTGATTATTCTACTTTTATTATCATTAGGTGATGGACAATGCTTTTTGATATTGCTCTTATCCCTTACCTCCTTCCTTCCTTCCCTGCTTTTCTCACAGTTTTTAATAACAGCAATGTAGCTGGTCTTTTTTCTGGTAGCATAAGGTCTGGTCGGCACAACATACTGTTAATGGTATGTGTGATCTTGTATAAGAAAGATGACAAGGGAAGTGTTTGGCTGATGCTACTGTAACCCTTTATGTGCATGTAGGCTTACTGATGAACGGCGCATTCTACTATGCATGAGATGATAGATTATCGGATTCTATATAGGTACCTAGATTCAAGTAGTTCAGATTACATTATTTCTGTGTTTAGACAGTCTAACAAAATGAATTTTAGGTACTCCGTCTGCACAGGGTAAGAAACCTGACAATTCTTTTCCTGTAGGAAGAGTCGGTTGAGACTGAGTCTCAAAATTTCTTAACAGTTTACATATAAATGAATTACTTTTGGGGAAGTTTCCTGGAAAAACATACCATTTTTTATCTTAGTTTCTTTAATGATACAATGTTACTGTAGGGGGTAGTTATTACTGACTGTGACTCTTAAATCTCTTTTGTTCTGAATTTGGTCTGAACATTTTTGATGCTTAAATTACTTGTTTGAAATTACAGGAATGAAAACTAGAATTTATAATGAAGCACTAATAGTTTTAAACAGAAATGTTCCCTGAATGATGTGGTACTTAAGATTTCTCAATATTTTCCCATCTCCGAATTACATTAGTGGTGTGGCAGCTTTGTGTGATCTTTGTGCTTTTTCTTTCATTTTCTGTCATTTCATATATGGATCTTTAACTAATATTTTAAAAAAGAAATCATTTGAGTGTTTCCATCATAAATATTAAATGATCATGTGTCTTTTTATTGAGTTATAAAACAGATTTGTCTCAAGTGACACTGCTTTGTATTTATAACAAGGTAAACTATAAATTTTCTTGCATTTTACACTGTAATCATGCAAACATTTGAAATAATTCTAGAGCACACTGCTCCTGACCAGTTTGTTCTTTCACTAATTTTTTTCTTTCTTGTTTTGACTAAAGCAAAATCGTGTCTTGCAGAATACACCGTGAGTGTATAAAGCACTAAGATGCCAATTCAAGCTTGATCCTTTTATGGTCATCCTAATTTCCATTTCATCATAGAATCATTTGGATAGAAAAGACCTTTGAGATCATTGAGTACAACCATACCTGTCCACTACTAAGCCATATCTCTGAGCACCTTCTGGTGGAGGAATGAACGTAGAATGTAGGAAAACATCTTAAAAAGATAAATACTTTTAAGATTCTTTGCAAATAGCATGTAATAAATCTAAAAGTTAGTTTCTCACCTCTGCTTCTGTTTAAGTGGTTATAAAAAAATGTGAGGATATGCTGCTTTACTGTAACAGTCAGCCATCAGTCATTTCTGTGGGTGTTAAAAACAGGATTCATTTGGATATAATAAAAATATATGAGTGGCTGATAGATCTAATGCAAACTAGGTACTGCACAGGTATAGTTGGTGTTGCATAGAATTCACAGTACTTTGCCTGGTAAGCCTGACCAGCTGTATACCTTCAGTTCTCCTGGGAGACTTCCATTAATGTACCAAATTGAACATAGAATGACTAATACAGAAACTTTTTCACTAGGAACTGTTGAAAGTTGAGATAAGATAATGCACAGTAATATTCAAGCCTGAACTCATGTTTACCAAAATAAAATTCTTATGTCTGTGTTGAGCTTTATAGCCTTTCTTCATAATTCTTTTTTTTTTTTTTTTTCCCATTTTTTTCATGGACAGTAGTGCTATTTTTGTGAGGAATGTATTTGTACCTGCATTATTTTGATAACAACCTGTTCATGTGTCATTATTTGAACACATTAGATCATAATTTATAATTCAGATGATATTCTGGACCTGAAATCTTTGAATAAATGTTTTTACCTACAAAGTGGCATTAAATAGTGTTAGGAAACATGACATCACTATGCATTACATTTTCAGTGTCTGACTTACTGTCCTCCCATCATTGATCTAGAACAATGGGTTCTGTGTATTTCAAATCTTGCATATTAATTAATCTATTGACTGTTTTCCTAATTTTTTTTAGTGGTAGAATAAATATAACTTCTCATACAAGGGATGTGTGACAGTCCCAAACCATGTTTAATTAGAGCTCAGCGTGCAGTTTAAGATGGCATCTGTTTTCATGAGGAATGATTATTGCTGTTTGTGTTCTTTTTTTTTCTCTTCTTTTCCTTTAATGAGCATTAAATTCATTAAAATAAATGAATAAGATTGCTCTAAATAAACAAAAAAATAAATACAGCAAAGATAGGTAACCTTTTAAACATTATAACCATGCTGTCTTTGACGCATGCAATCTGATAAAACACAAGGATATTTAGTGGTTGTTAATCTAAAATCTATGCATTAATTAATGCAACACCACTGTGTAAAAGGTAAGATTTACTGCATATTCTGTAGATTATCAATGTTCTTGCATATTGATGGGCCATGGCAGTTTTATTATCATCTGAGAGAGTACCATCTACTTGGTTTGGAAGCTTTATTTCCCGTGTCTGTTCTGTAACTGACCTCTTTGCTGTCAGTGCCAAACAGTTATCATACTGTTTTCTCTGAAGTTATTACGTGTATATCTGACTACCTAAAGTCTGATGGAGACTATCCCTGTATCTTCCATAGTCCATTAAAAACACAACTGGATCTTCAGTGGCCTGTGCTGCTTAAAGATGACACTGATCTAGAGTCCTACATGTTAAAGCCCCCATATCTCATTAACATTCCTGAAACATCTTGTTCTTATACAAAATTGGCTATAAATTAAGGAGAAAATTACAGTTCAAATGTGATTTAAATAAAGTTAAGTGGGTGACTATGGAGAGCTGCAGCAAAAGGGCTGTATGTCAGCCATAAATCAGAGCCTTGGGAAAAAGAAATCTAAAATTGTATAAAGTGTGAGAAAAAATAGATGAAGGGATTACCTAGGGAAGCCACTGGAGTAGGGACAGAAGAGCTGGTCCATGAATAGTCTCAAAAAAAGAGACATTTTAAAATTAACTATAAGCTAAAGGAGAAGGGATATTTTTGAGTGTTTGTAGGTTCTGTTTGAGATAAAAATCTCCTGTATACTATGCTAGAAAGTAAAAAGACTACTTAGGTGGTAGATTTAAAAGCTAAGAAATTAAAAGTTTTTCAGCAGGCCACACAGTCTCATTTCTGTCCTTTGTGCATTTGGTTTATGGACCAGTTGAAGCAAGTCCTCTGGGAAAAGATGTGATCCTGTATTTGATGTCTTTATCATGGTTCTACCCTTATCCAACTTTATTTAATTTTTAGTTGCTTGATGTTGAAACAGAATATAGCTTTAATGCAGTTTTATCTGAGGGACGTGATTTGATTTTGTTTCTTCAGGAAAAATGGCATCATCAGCCTGGTTGTCTGACTTTGGAATTGCTCTGAGCCATTTTGCAATACTGTCTGCATAGGCTTCTGCTGTTACAATTGTTGGACTATATTTAGTAGCTAGCAGTGGGGAGTGCTTGCCATCCAACAGACTGGGTTTGCATGTTCCATAAGTGAGATCCAGAAGTGTTTGAGAGGAATTTATCCTCATTTATTGTCATACAAGGTGTTAGGAATGCTCTTGCCTGTATCCTGGAAAAATACAAGAACCCCACCACCTTCAAAAACCAGCATGTAGTATTTAGTACTGTTCTTCAAGGTAGGTTTGAAGGAAACAGCTTTGTTGTTGCCTTCGTTTCTCTTGCCAAAGATTTCCTGTGATAACTTATGTTGCTTCTGCTGTTGCTCAGTAGGCCTGAAATATAGACTACTTGGGCTTTTTTTGGCCAGATGCCTTAATGTTCCTAAGCTATGTGCTAAGGCAGTTGAAAACTTTTAAGAGTTTGGAGCTCTGCTGCACTGAAGAGCAAACTCGTGAAGCAAATATGAGCTGTTCTCTTCTGATAATTTCACTGGAGGTTGCTGCTTGTGTCCAGACAAGTTGCACATGTCTCTCATGATGGAAAGTTTTAGATATTTTGCAGTTGGTGCCATTTGATAGTAAATGCAAGTGTTTGTTTTTTTTTTTTTTTTTTTCTTAGATATTATCCTGAACTGTCTTGATTAAAAAGAAAGTAATGTTGAAGTATTATTGTAGTGGTTTGTATTGTGTATTGTAATTTTGTCTTGCTTCTTTAACTATGTTGATCTTTCTCAACCAAAATAATTTCAGAAATTAAATTTATATAACTAAGTATCACCAGAAGTTATGACACAGACTAGAGCCTATAAAGATGATAAACCTTTACATAACTCAACTAATGAAAGAATGCAATGTTTGCCTCGTGATCCTTCTACTATACTATTCCTAGCTTACTTGCCAGTTCTATAATTATTTTATTGGAAATATTGCACTTGCATATTGGAAATGAATTGCAATCATTTATCTGCTATATCCGAAATACTGTGATTTTTCTCTTCTGAAGACAGCCAAACCTTTTCAAATTTGCTCTGACCCCAGTTTCTAATTAAAAATAAAAGTTTTGTCCTGTGGATCACTGACAGACTATCATAAAGTGTAAATTCTCTGTGGGCTAGATTAGGCCTGTGTGGGTTAGTGGGTAGGGACTGGGCAATGTGAGCCTGTTCTGCTTCAAGAATGAGATAGGAACATAGCCAGTAAAATGAATTGTAACAGAAGTGCTGTGAAGCACAGTCGAGTGGAATTTGAAATTAGACAGTAAATACATGACAGCATTTTAATATTGGTCTTTCCCTCCGGACGAGGGATACCTCTGTCTGTACTGTTGTCCCTGCACCACACAGACATAAGAAATGGGCATTTCACAGAGCTACTACACTGTAAAGATTGTCATATTTACTGCTAGACAGGCTAAAAAGCTGAGAATTCAGTCTAGCTTTATGAAGTTCAGGGCTGGTGCTTTTGAAAACATACTGTCTTTTTTAGTTTTTAAGAACAAAAACTTTTACTTTCAACAGTCTATGACTTTTCTGAATATACCTTTGATAAACTATGAAGGTATTATCCAGAATGAAGCATGACTCCCAACAAACATGTTGTATTTAAGAATTTTTTTGGCACATTCTGAATTCTAGTGATTTTTGTTTTGCTGCTTATTGTATTGGAATGTGAAAAAAAGAGCTAAAAATCTTTGTAAAAAATATTTGTAATTTTCTTTTCACTCTTCACTTTTCCAGGAGTTTTGCTTTTTTACTTAACTATTTTCATATTGTTTTTGTTTTGATGTCTTTGTGCTCTTATACTGTTGTTTTTCAGCTCAATTGTAATTCTAAATGAGGCTTATTCTTGGTTGTGGTGATCACTCCATGCAACAGAAAACTTTCTGTTTCCTTTAGGGAACCTCATGCCTTTGTAGCACACTGTACCTTTATCACAAGGCGGATCCATAATTGAACAATCCATCATGTTGGTTTGCTCTTTTGTTGTAATGTAACTGCTATCTAAACTTATCAAGAGTGCAAAATGGTTTTAACGTAGTATTATTATTGCTGTTATTATTAACATCATAAGTGCTGATTAAACATGCCTAAGGATATTGTACTAGACATTATGGGAATGTGTAAATTTGCAAAAAGCTTCTATTCTGTGCAATTTTAGGCCTATTATTTTAAGTGGATCTCAGTCAGATTCAGTTCGCTATGCCCTAATTGGACTGGTTTAACACAGTGTTCTCAAAAAAATATATTGCGTGGATACCTCTAGAAACGGATATAGTGATAGGAAATGTATCATAGGTACCTAAATATATTACCTCTTAATTTTTTGGGCTATTGAAATTTAAATGGTAATAATTTCTTCAGTGTTATTTGTGAAAACATCCTGTAGGTTAAGGTTGTAATACTTCATAATTTTAAAGCCTTTTTAAGAAAACAAGTTAAGTAACTCTGGTTCCTTTTGTGACGTATGCACACACTGTACAATGCTTTTGCTGCTGGATCTTTTCAGTAGGTCTTAAGTTCTCTGTACTAGAAGTGACCTCAAACTACTGCTTGTAGAGGTGGGAATGAAGCTATTGAGAATTTCCTGGGAGAAATTCCAAACACCTGTGAATACAGGGCTCTACACAGAATAAACATTAATCTCAGTAGTAATCAAAATATCTTGTTATATTTTGAAGTTCTTTACAAAATGATATCTGCCTTTTTTTCACTGTTTTTGCACATGCTGTGACTGCTTTTTACTACTATGCGCAATATGGTTGCTATGCATGGATAAATATGGAAAAAGACAGAATATGGTTAAGTCGCTTGAGAAGCTGTCAGATCTTTACCAATGTTATCAGTATTTTGTTTATAACAAAAAAAAAAGAAATTATGAAGAACCACGGTTGCTTTGTCTTACTTGCAGAGGCAAGTAAGAAGATGCAACTGATCTGAAAAGTTGCATTGATTTTCACAGTTGCAGAAGCAGCAGCTTGTGGTCTCTGAGGCTTTTCTGAGGATTCTTGTGTTTTACACCTTTTGATTTTTTTCTGGAGGGTTAAATTTTACATCAGAAATTCCAGTCCTGCAAAACATAGTTGCTTTATTTTTAATGCTGCTGCTTAAAGTTACTTGTGTGTGCGGGCATTCTTAGATTTTGCCTCTTGCTGTTATACAAATCTCTTTCCAACACTCATATAATGATTTCCTCTATGTCACTGCCTATTTCATTTACTTGTTCCCCGTTTTAAAAAAAAGATATAGTGAAAATCTGGCCTAGTGTTTGAGAATGCTGTATTTTTCTTAATATAGTACAGACATTTTAAAAAGAATAAGTACTTCTCTGTGTTAGTCTCTATGACCATGATAATGCAACGTCTGAAGCATTTTTATTGAAAGAAAAAGACGTTAAACTAACATTCACATAGGTATGAAAGAAGCTGTCTTCTGTGTATCAAAGATTGGCTGGTCATGTATGGGTAAACCACTGTTTCTATGTGACATTATCGGTATTTTCTGACAGTCACAGATATGAGAAACAGACCTATTGAAAAATCCTGAATTATTTTCTTCTTTCAGTGTTACAGTTTTCTAATCTGTAAAGTGGGGATACAATTCAAATGGAGGTGCCTTTCAAGTAGATGAGACCTGCACATTGAAGTTGTTACTTGAGAACAGTACAATGTACAATAAAAATACATTCTTTAAACAGTAGTTGCAGGAGTTCTAGCAAGTGTCTGAACTTTTGCCTTCTAAGGTGTAAGAACACGACCAGAAAAGTTCTTACAGTCTATCCCAGCCACACTTAAATATAATGAAAGTAACTGGATATTATTTTGCATGCAAAAGGAAATAAAACTCAAACAAACAAATAAACAAAAACAAACCACCAAGAAAAGAGGAGGGTGCAAGGTCATTCCTAGCTCAAATTCTAGATACGTCTGTTACCTTAAATTGCAATCTTGCTTCAGTGTTAATAGCATTTTTCCCCTGTGCAGGAGCATATTTGTAAATAGTGGTGACGTTTGAAGACTCCACAGAGAAAGTCAGTTAAGTGTACGCAAAACATGCCAGCATAGATCTAATAAAAATAATTTCCTAAAATTTGTGCAAATATGCTGAAGCTCTTTTAAACTGTATGTTAGGTAGTCTTAGAACAACCTGATTTGGATTATATTCTTGATCCAACATGGAAGTTAGATTCCCAGTATAATATTAGCATACAGGTGATTGTGTAATGTATGGGTGAGGCATGGGTAACATCAGTGTTTTTTGAAAACTGGGAATTTACCTGTGTTTTTTTTTCTAGCAATTTACTTGTCTTTTCATGCATGTACTTGTTAATAAAATAAATCTCATCTGTTCCCTATTGAGGGACTATAATTTTAATAAGTTCACATTTTGATGGGTAGTAGTATGAGGTCAATGACAAAGCGGGTTTTGCACTTCCTTATTTAAATGTTCAATACTTAAAAATGTTCTAGGACTTAAAGCACGAGAGGTGCTCGTGGACAAAGGGCACGTGAATTGTTCAAGGATGTTACATGGTCAGTAAGAGTCATCTACAGCAACATGTATATGTGATATCCATGCAGCAGAAGATTGTAGAACCATGTGAAAAGTTAAACTTACTGTGGGCCTTTGACGAGATGCCCTTACAATTAGCCTTTTCCTCCAAGAAGTTACTCTAGTAATCAACCATGCCACTGAGCTGCCTCAAACAACTGACATTTCAGCTAACTGTAGAAACATACACTAAAGTACCAGACATGTTTATGCTCATTATAGATTATTTGGTTTGTCAGATATATGTAAATATTTTTTATTGACATTAGAAAGTGTTGATGAGAGGAAAAAGACAAGATTCAGGGAGATATCCTATTACAAACAGAATGGAGTTCTGTAGAGAAAATTCAACCTTCGTATATTATTACATCATTTGATAGCAGAGGACTATTTTTTCTTTTTTTTTTTTAATCTTTATTCCATCAGAAGTCCTGTTGTTTTCTGTAGGAGGTATGGGAGGATTTATGGTGACATTTTAGGCTTTTCCAAGGTGGTAACATATCCCTGACATCTGCTGTTGGTAGCAGAATTTCAAGAAAACTGAATATATTTTACCTTTCTTTACTGTCTCCTGTGCATATGCAAGGATGTATATATAAGTATACAAAGATTCTCATTCAGTCTTCTAATTTCCATTTAAGATACTGTAACTATATAACAGAGTACTTAGACAGAAATGAATAAATACCCCTGTACCCTTCTAGCAATGGGGAAATATTTTCTTATTTTCTTTATATATTGTGATAATTTAGTTTTGTTGTAATTTTTGAAATTTCTTATGCTAGTTACGGTTACAGAAACTAAGTGCTAATGAGTGGCCTCCTGAAAGCTAAAATAAAGGCAAAAGAAACAGAGGGATAGGAGGTTTCTTAGTGCCCTGTTATTGACATTTGTGACCAGCTGTGGACTTGAAGAAATCCAGTAATACTGCCATCTTCTGGGTTATTTTTCATCCATGGCATTACTTTAAAAATATGATGTCATAAGACCTCCTTCTTTATTGGACTTTGAGAAGAACTGTGTGAGTCTGAATGTTTTAAATAGTTCTTGGCTTCTGAGTAAGACCTGAAGAACTTGCTTAAGACTTCAAAATGTGGTTACACACACAAGCAGACCCTTTTTATTTATAATTAATTGTACTTTCTTCACAGTAATTATATTTTGGTTGCTTTATATATTAATTATATTTTAATATCATGGACAAGACACAGAATTTAAGATGTGCATTTATTTCCTGGAGAATATACATACATGAGAAAATGACCAAATATACTAAGAAAGCATAAATGTCTTATAGCAGAGAACATAAAATACGGATGCTTATTCTGATGATAGTGTTATGATAACAATGTGATTTTTCTCAGGAATGAGATTTCTATCTCTTACATTATTACTCCAGAGGCTAAATATGGGAGCTCTGCCACCTCAGTTCTCTCTTGTGTTGTTTTCCAGTAACTTAGTGAACATCTTATTTTTTCATATTCATCAGGATTCAGCTAATACATTATCTACTCTCTTTTGAAGTGCTGTCTGAAAAGGCCTAGCTCATAATCTTTTGTATTAAAGTTTGACTCAATTTAAGGACTGCAACATTAGTACACATAGAATCACGCGGAATCGTAGGGGTTGGAAGGGACCTCAGGAGATCAGGGGTTGGAAGGGACCTCTAGTCCAACCCCCCTGCAAAAGCAGGTTCCCTACAGCAGGTTGCACAGGAAAGCATCCAGGTGGGTTTTGAACATCTGCAGAGATGGAGACTCCACAACCTATCTGGGCAGCCTGTCCCAGTGCTCTGTCAACCTTGCAGTAAAGCATTTTTTCCTTAAGTTTGTGTGGAACTTCTGGTGTTCCAATTTTTGCCCATTGTCCCTTGTCCTGTCACTGGGTACTACTGAAAAGAGCCTGGCCCCATCCATTTGGCCCCCACACTTCAGGTATTTATAGATGTTGATAAGATCCTCTCTCAGTCTTCTCTTCTCCAGGCTGAAGAGTCCCAGCTCTCTCAGCCTTTCCTCACACGGGAGATGCTCCAGGCCCCTCATCATCTTTGTGGCCCTGCACTGGACTCTGTCCAGAAGATCCCTGTCCCTCTTGAACTGAGGAGCCCAGAACTGGACACAGTACTCCAGATGTAACTTCAACAGGGCAGAGTGGAGGGGGTGGAGAACCTCCCTTGACCTGCTG
>NW_010311589.1:0-209 GCF_000700745.2 Antrostomus carolinensis
GATTTTGGAATGCTGCTGAAAGAGGAGGTGATGCATGCTGAGGCTCCACAGTATAATGAACTACCAGATGGTGAGAAACAATATGCCCTGTTCACTGATGGGTCCTGTCGTATTGTAGGAAAACATCAAAAGTGGAAAGCTGCTGTATGGAATCCCACCCAACGAGTCACAGAGACTGCTGAAGGAAAAGCGAATCGAGCCAGTCTGCA
>NW_010311590.1:0-10146 GCF_000700745.2 Antrostomus carolinensis
GGGTGAATCCACCCAAACCACCACACCATGATGGAGAAGATGAATTAATTACTTGTTTCTAGTAATTTGGGCATGGCATAGAGCAAGTCCAGCTCAAGTGGACAGCGCAGGACCCAGAAGTTGGTGGGAGCTGTGGAAATATGCTCTTCCTGCCATCCCACAGTGGCAGCAGTGTCCTTGAGATGTTGCTTGCTCCCTCAGCAGTGGCTCCAGTGGTCTAGGGAGGTAAAGGCATGGGATAGCAATGGGATGTTTTCTGCACCTCAAATAATATCCTATGTCCCACAGCCATTAAGAGCAGATAGCAGGTCTTGTGGAGCAACCTGGTCTAGTGGAAGGTATCCCTGCTTATGACAGGAGGGTTGGGACTGGATGATCTTTAAGGTCCCTTCCAACCCAAACCAGTCTGTGATTCTATGAAGTACTGACCCATCAGCTCCCACACGGAGTGGGTTTTGGCCAGCAGCTAGATGAACCATAAGGATTATCATGCAGTCCTGGTACACAAGGCTAGAAAGTGCAGTCCAACCTCTCTTCCTTGCATTGGCATTGCATGCTAATTAGGCACGTTTCTGCTGACAAATGAGTTCTCAAGTTGTCTTTGCTCATCTGCCTTGAAAGGATGAAGCTCTTTCAGTGCCTCTTGCAGCTAACTCTCTGCCATGGTTAATTGGATTTTACATGGTGCACAACAGCATTTCAGTGGTAAGGCTGAGATGTGATAGTGCAGCTTCTGATTATGACAAGGCAAATTGTGTCTCTGAGCACGTGCCAAAAATCCATCTCCTGCAACGTGTCAGTCTTTCCACGTAATCCCATTATGTGAGGCAAGTAGGCTGCGCTCTTCCCAGCGAGTGAGTAAAGCAACATGCTTTGGAGCAATATGAGAAGAGATACTTTTCTGGGTTAGTTTTGTGCTCGGGACACTGCCTTGCTTACATGAAGAAGTGAGGTGAGAAGACATCACTAGCATTCCTATGTCCTGGGCTGGATTTGCAGGCAGCATTTGAAGGCTTACTGGCTCTGTGTGTTGATGCCATTTGAAAAGAGCAGGCAGATCCGTGCTGAAGGTTTTCTGGCCCTTTCTGTTGTGTAGCAGTGCATGGTTTGACAGAGGCATGCAGAAATGAGTCTGGGATGTTCAGGGATGCCAGACAAGGAGCAGCTGGCTGTGGTTCCTGTGCCCTGCTTTTGTTGTTGAAATGCCCTGTGGCAAGCTACATCCCAGTTTTCTTTGCTAAGCATGAGGTCGACCTTACGTTACAGAGCAGGATGGTTTCTGACAGCTCGTGATGCGTGTTGGGGGGCTCGGCAGGAGTTTCTGTCTGACACCTATTCGGTGGGATCTGTCAGAGGGTAGAAGTGCATGTTCCTTTGCCTTGAAGGGGATGAGTTGAGCTTTCCAGCAAGCTGGGCACTGTTGTACTTGGTGTGTCACAAGTGAAGCACAGCAGGTTTGCGAGTCTAGACATGACTCTGCAGAGGCAAAATTAATGAGTGTCTGGCCCTGGGCTCTTTGTGAAAATAGGGGGCAGAAAGACCCCTGGATGATTCCTCTTAGCCACTTGTACAAGGGTTTTACAAGCTTTTTGCAAACAGGCTAAAAAAATTAAGAACCAAGTCTGTAAGTGTGCAGGGTTGGGCCTTTGGCTGCTTCTGCCTTCATCATCCAGATCAAGGGGCCATGGGAGGGCGCAGGAGCTCCTGTCTTGGTGTTGTGGTTTTAACGTGGTAGCCAAACACTGTGCAGCCACTTGCTCACCCTCCCCTGATCCCTGGGGATGGGGGGGAGAATTGGAAGGGTAAAGGTAAGGAGACTTATGGATTGAGATAAAAATAATTAAATATTTGAAATAAAACAAAATAAAATGAAATAAAAATTAATAACAGAATACATCAACAAGTGACGCACAGTACAATGGCTCACCACCTGCCGACTGATGCCCAGCCTGTCCCTGGCTAGCAATCCTAGAGGAAAGAAACCCCAAAACTGCAATCCTGGAAGAGCCCCTACTTCCCAGCCAACCCTCATCTATATACTGAGCATGACTTGCATGATATGGAATATTCCATTGGCCAGTTTGGATCCATTGCTCTAGCTGTGCTCCCTCCCAGCTTCTTGCACACCTGCAGGCTAGCAAAGCATGGGAAGTTGGAAAGTCCTTAATTTCTTGGCAACAACTAAAACATCAATATATTATCAATATTCTTCTCATCCCATACTGGATCCACAACACAGCACTATTCTAGCTACTAAGAAGAAAATTAGCTCTATCCCAGCCAAAACCAGGACACTTGGTCTGCATACTTGGCTTGCACTTGTATGACAGCCAGGGTTACATCCTGCATCCAACTGCGAGGACCAAAATGTCCCTTGGACATAGGTCTCTACAAGACCTGAGCAACGTGCCAGGGTTTCCTCTCTGGGACAATCCCTCAAACAAGCTCTCTGGCAACACGGCAGGGGTTAACCTAATGAGGATTATTAGCTTTTTACATTGGTATGGGGAGGCGATAACTCTTTGGGAAGTCTGTGCTGAAGTGGGCACTGGGAAAGGCTCACATTTAACTTTCCAAAGAAGCTCGTTTCGAGGAGTAATTCACTGTAGGGCTCTTCAGATTAATTTTAAAGCAAGTAATCTAAGAAGCCTGAGGAAAGTGGAATTTCAGGCAGTCCAGAGACCAGAAGGGCAGGGCATTGCAGTTCTGGAGAGGTGGCTGGGGCTGCTAAACTCTGTACAGAGGGGATGAAGTTAAGGAGCTGGTTTGCTTCTGGTGCATTGGTTAAGTGATGTGGGTGGAAGACAAATATGCTCCAGATTTTTAGAGCAGAAAAGGTTTTTCTGCCTTATTAATGTGTCAGGCCCCATAACTGCACAACCTGCAGAGATGCCTTTTTTTTGTTTGTTTATTTTTTTTGTTTTTTAAATTTATTTTTTATTTCCAAAGGGCTGAGTGGGCGTAAAGAACAAATGGCTTCTTTCCATATACCTTCCAGAAAGAGGCAGAGGGAGTTAGCACTGTGTAGTCCTTGATCTAGTTCTCTACCAAGGGATCTGTTGACTTTTCGAGTCAGGACTGCTCTCTCCTGAGAGTGTCACTGTTTCCTGCTTGCCCACATTGCCATCTGGCTGCTTTGTCATGGTTTGCATGAAGCTTTTTATCTAGGAAAATAAAGGAGGCTTTTAATGTCTCCTGTTCTGGATAAAGGTATGTTTCTGGAGCCTGAGTTCTCCTCTGTAGTGGCCAGGACACTCAAAGGTGAACCCCATGCAGGGATGCTTATCAACATCAACTCTCCATGTGGGTTTGCCTTCGCTGTGCTGCCTGGCACGTGGGAGCTATACAAAAGGGTTCTTGCACTTCCTCAGGAGTGTGGACTGTTACATTCAGATGTGTTAAAATCAATAGGTCGCCTAGCAGGTGACCAGACAGGGCTCACAGAAACAACAAGAGGTTCCTTGAGTGGGTCACACTTATGAGCAGGAGCTTTGCCTTAACTCTTCAGCCTCCAAGATTAACAGAGTTTCTAGAAGTATAAAGTTATCTGGGTCTGGACATCCTGACTGCTGGCAGACAGACTTCCTCTGGAGGGTGCAGCTGAGGTATCTGGGTTTTTGCTTGATCTCCATTCAAAATTCATCTTGCAGTTCCTGAATAGGAACACAGATTGCCTTCCCCACCCTGTGCCAGGACACCAGCTGCCCAAACAGTGCTATAGGCACAGCTAGCAGGCATGGCCTCACATATATCCCCAATTTTAACCCTGTGTCATTGACTGCTCTTTAATCCTTTTACCAGGCAATGGAAAGGAGATAGCCAGTAATGAAGGTTTTTTACTTGCAATGAGAATCTGACAGGTGCTCCTGGCTCCCTTGATGCTGAGGAAGATGTACAGAGGGATTTCAGGATGAGAGGGGGGTTGGTATGATTTAGATGATGGAAATAGCAATGATCTGTGGCTTCTGCAGGAGAATTTCAGAGTTGCTTTGGGAGGATGTCTGTTCTGACAAGCAGAAGCTGTTTTGAATGGGAAAGGGCAGAATCCAACCCCATGTATTGCTGGATGAATGGATCCGGGCACTGTTGGTGTAAGTCTTCCTGAGGATATCAGTTTTGTGCGTCCAAGGGAGATCATAGCAAGTCGTGTGTCTTGTTTTGGGGTGCATGCATGTGGTGTTTAGCACAACAGCATCCTGACCAATGCTTCCTCTGATAACTTATGATGGTGAAAACTGGTCCTTTATAGCATAAAGCAACCATTTTGCAAAAGAAAATGATGAAAGTGTTGACATTATTTGCTTTTTAGCAAACCTACCTGTCCTTGGGAGCTATGGTGTCTTCATGGAGTATATCACAGCTCCAAGCAGGGTGTCTGAGCAAAAGTAGGAGCTGGGGTGTCCTTTGACTGCCCTTTGTTATGGTGATTGGGTGAAGAAGGGTGTTTAGTCAGGTCTTTGCAGAACAGGATGAGACAATTTGCAGAGGATTGTGGTCTCTTTTGGTACTTGGATGTCTGGATCTGGGGGTCAGCAATCCCACAGTAGGACAGTTCCAGGAGGCAGTGACTGTCATTTTACAGAGTTTTCATTCTGCAGGTCTTTCTACATGTTATCCTGGGCACTTACCCACTCCTTATGCCAAAAGTAAAAAAGTGCTCTGGTTAAACAGGGGAGTGGCGTCTTCTGTGAAACTTGAGATAAAACATCTCTAACAACTGCATCCCACACCACCATCTTCCCTTTTTTTGAAAGCCCACTCTGCTCTTCCATGTGGCAGAATAGGACTGATCAACGGTGAAGGGACAAATCCCTTTTGCTCTGGCAGGCTTCTCATATAGGAAATGATGTTCCAGCTGTGCAGGAATTGGGACTGGGGGTGTGGGTGTAGTGTAGTGAGGGGAGAAGCACTGGCACTCAAATCCACTACCATCCTAAACCTGCTATTAGCCACAGCGGGGAAGGAGTCTGTCTTCTGAGTATGACCAGTGTGAATCCTGTTGCCTTGTTGATTTGTTCCTGTAAGGTTTAGAGAAGTCAGTCCCTAATCCACCAGAACTGTTTCTGCCAGCTGTTTTAATTGCAGTATCCAGCTCTTCTGTACTTAAATGCTCTGTCAGGATGGCTGTTTAGTGTGTACTTCTAGTGACCTTCACTTTAATTGTCTAATTGCTTGCAGTTCATTTGGATGATTTCAGTAGTGCCTGTGAGCTCTGATTAAACCTGGTTTCTTTCCAAAAGTGTTAAGTTTCTTCTTCTCACTTCTTTGCATAAGTGAAAGAAATATTTAGATGCATGCTGAAACATTGCTATGGGATGGACGGATGGATGGATGGATTAAAGAGCTGAGGTACCTCGCTTCTTACTGCCTTGGAGGACTTGGGGTCAATTGTTACTATCTGCAGGTCCCTGACTTGTGATACTGGGCTGCAACACTTCCCAGCATGGGTAACGTGCTACCTAGAGAGAGCTCATGTTGCACAGGGAATGCTCAGGGCAGGAGTGGCTGAAGCAAAGGGAGCAGAAAGAGGGGACAGCACTTTAGCAAAGTGAGTGGTGCATATCCTCTGCTTTGGGCTCTCCTGGAACCAGCACTCCAAGGGACAGGGTAAGACAGCAAGAGATGGGAACTTCTAACCCTCTGCTCCAAACCTGAAGAAGGGTGCTGGTTCCAGCTGATAGGACACCAGCAGGAGCCCTGGCCTCAAAGAGCAATTGCTTGCTCTGCCTGCAAGTGCTTGCTGTCTGATCAGAGCTGAGGGATGTGTCCACTTCACTACCCAGATGGGGAAATGAAGGAACAGAGAAGGGCCAGGACCTACCTTGTGTCACCCAGAGGGACTGTGGCAGAGCTTGAGTGCATCCTCCTCTTCCTGAGGGTATAGTGTAGGCATTCAGCTTTGAAGAGAGCTGTTGGAGGAGGTGCTGCCAAGAAGCTCAGTGGGAACTCCCCTGCCTTTGATTGTATTTGGCTTTTATGCTGAAGGTCTCACTGGGTCTGTTCTACCTGCTGTACTAGAACACGTGGGGCTGCATCCTTGTTGGTGATGCCATTGCCTCTGCTCAGAGATAACTCAGTAGTCATCTTGCTCAGATCCTGCTCCTCTTTCCTCATGGAGCAGCCACTTGTGCTGCTCCCTGACACTGAGGAGGGTTTGAGAGAGACTCAGCCTTCCTCGCTCCTGCTTTAGCCACCACTCTAGCAGCAAAGAGAGGACCTAGGAGTCCTGGTTCCCAGTGCTTTTACCTGTGCACCTTACCTCATCCCATGAAACAGCCTGTGCCTTCACATCACAGGGTCATCCACAGTGGAGCATCCTGGGTGCGCAGTCCTGGTGCTCAGAGAGATTGGGCTGAGCGGGCAGTGCAGCATAGAGAAATGCTAACCTGATGATGACTGAGATCCTTTCATGGTCGAAGTTCCCCTGGAAGAAGACAAAAGTTCCTAGCTCGAGCACTGTGGGGCAGGAACATGATGCTTGGAAAGGGTCTTGCTGAGAACTGCCCTGCACTATGTCCTTGCATGTGTGGTGGTGTGGGGAGAGGCTGAATGTGGTTTGGGGAGTGTAGGCTGCTCTGCAGGTGTTTCTGGAAATCAGATGTCTATGTTTTTTTGTCTTAGTTCAGAAGGCAGAGCAGAGCTTCACATAGGCTTGTTGGCTTCTGAGAAGTATCACAGAATTTCAGCATGGCTGAGGTGGGAAGGGACCTCTAGGCCATCCATTGAACCCCCTTGCTCAAGTGGGGTCACCCAAAGTTGATACATAGGACAATGTCCGGGTGACTTTTGAATATCCCCAAGGATGCAGACTCCACAACCTCTCAGGGAAACCTGTGCCAGGGCTTGGTCACCCTCACAGTGAAAAAGTGTTCAAACATAACCTCCTGTGTTTCATTTTGTGCCCTTTGTCTCTTGTCCTGTCATTGGGCACCACTGAGAAGTGCCTGGCTCCGGTTTCTTTGCATTCTCTCTGTCCTTGGAGATCTCCAACACCTGTCTGGACAAGGCCATGATCCTGGCTGGACCCATTTTGAGCTGGAGGTTGGACCAGAGGCCTCCAGAGGCCCTTACAAACATTAATTTTCATGTGATTTTATGGTGGATCCTTATGGAGGCCTTTATGGAGGTACCTTAAGAGTACCTCCTCAGAGACCAATGAGGCGACCAAGCTACTGCTCACCCAACAGCTGTAGCACTGAGTGAAAGAATACAATTATGGGCACTTTTGCCCAGGTTTCTCTTTAGTCACAGCATACTTCTTTTTATAAGAAGTCTTTAACTTTGATTACTGCAAACACTCCAGTCAAAGGCACTCAGCAGGTAGCTATGGCAACCCCTGAGATAAGTGGTCTAAAATATACCAGGTAAAATAATGAGGGGATAATAATACAGTTTTAGTTCAAATAAACTATTAAGTGTGACTAATGGTTTTACATTTAAAAAATATTCATACACCATATTTCTGGGCTATAAATTAGTAATGGTTTGAGGCCCATTGTTCATCCCACAGCTGTAGGTGGTCTCCAAAGAATACTGTTAATATATGCCTCCTGCATTTGTTAACCCAGCACTCAGCAGGAGAAAAAAAAGTCTTGTAGCTCCACAAAATAAAAGGGAGAAAGGAGGGAGGGCTCAGGGAGGAAAGATTATCCATGCAGAGAGAGCTACAGCCCCTTCTCAGAGGCTGACCTTACTAATTTAATGTGTCTTCTCAATATGGGTTTGTTGGGGTTTGTTTTGTTTTGGTTTTTTTTCCCCAAACCATCTCTATTGGAACCAAATCAAAACTAGCAATTAGCAGCTGGGTGACAAGTGCTGTGCACACTCAGGATGGGACAGTCATTACCCAAGGAAAGCTTATGATCTAAATAGTCTAATGTATTTTCTTAACTTGTGGTGAGGAAAAGTACAGCTAGGATTCTCCGTTCCTGAGGAGCTGGTCTCCTGTGATTACTCCTCCGGCAGGACTGCTAGCCCACTAGTGATGGGAAATTGCAAGAAAGAAGAACTGAAATTTGCTGGAGCTACTCATGCTGTTTCCGGTGGGTAGTAAACCTTTAGACATCTTGATTTTCAGAATATACCCACAACAAAAATAGGAGACCATTTTCCCTCTTACCCTCCTTTTCTCGATATAGGCTTCCTGTCTTCATCCTTTCCTGAGCAGAGCCTGTCTCTTCTAAGCTTTCCTTTGCCTTTTGACTGTGGGTCACACAGAATCAAATAGACCTGTCCTAATGTCAGGGAAGAATTCATCCTTCAGACCTGGCAACTACCCCAAGGGTTTTGGATCATAAATCCTGCAGCAATCCTTGCAACTTATTTAGTTGATTCACCTTGAATCATATAATACATAAAAGATTACTATGGTTTGGTTTTTTTTCCAAAGTACTGTCATTATCAAGCAGACATAGTAAACAAAAAGTGGTGTATGTCCCTTTTCAGGGTATCCTCCCTCATTTCTAGGTGGTTATAGAAAACTCAGCAGATCATAAGCAAAGGGGCTTGTTTGAGTTAGTTAGCTTTTCTTATCACCAACAAAAAATAAATTTGAGTGTATTTTAGGCCAATGGAGTGGATCATGTGAGGAAAAACATAGTTTTCCATGGAGTTGCTTTTCAAAATGGACTTTGTCACTGATATTTATTTTTCAGAGGCTGTTCCTGACCAGTTTAAGTATCTAAGTATCTCAGTATGCTTGTTTTTGTCAGGTATTGCCTTTAAAAGAAGTTAGCTTTGTACCACAGCAACAGTGTCTTAAATGATGAAGTATGCAGTGTTTAATCAGCCATTACCTGGGGCAAAATTTTTCAGGTAGGGAAGGGAGGAGAAGGAGCAGAAGACGGAAACCCTTTATCCTCTTCAAGCAGTGGATCCCAGCAGATGGGGACAGGGACACTTCCAGCCCTCGGTACAACCCAGCAGTGTTTCCCTGTTGCCTGGTGGGCTCTCCTACCCTTTCCCGACTGCTGCGTTTCACTCTCATCCTGCAGGGCTTTGGATCTCTTGCTGGTCAAGGAGGATTTGGACCATCCTCCTCCCTATTAGTGTTGTTCCTTGCTGTCTCTAAGGCATTTTGAGATGAGAGCTTGAGGTGCTCTGGGCAGCTGTGGTCTCAGCAAAGCAGGGTGCTTTCTTAGACCTGGGGTGAACTGGGGATGTTCTGCATCTGTCTGTTCACTGGGCTTCAGCCCCACTTTGCTCATTGAGTCTCACCCCTCTGGGTTTGACACAGTGTGGCCCGGATATCAGGCAAGATGATGCTCAGGACTATGAGCAGTTCCTTTCCAGCCCCTGTGCTCCTTGGTCATTACTGTTTTGGTTTTTTGTTTGATATTTTTTTAAATTTTATTTTAAATTTTTATTTTCTCCAATTTCCTTTTGCTGCCTCCTAGATGCCCCTCGGACCGCAGTGGGGCTTTCTCAATCTCTTCCTTCACATGATGTTGAAAGGTTGTTCATACAGTGAAAAAAAGAAATCCAAAGCTGAGATCTGCTCTTGAATTTTAATTCTCTTGTTGGCTGGAGGTAGGGAATTAGCGTGTGAAAGTCAATGGACACTGACACTTTCCTGCTGGCCAAGTGCTAAACTGAGTGTTTTAGTAACGACAGCCAAGCCGTGCACTGCGGTCCCCTAAATCTCATCCCACTCCCACCCTTTTTCCCAGCCCTGGGGACAAAGCTAGCTGGCTGTCCCTCCCTTGCCCCAGGGAGCTGATTCCCCATTAGCTGTGGTGTGTACAGTGGGAGACTGGGGCAAGCGTGGATGACCCTGCAGAAAATGCTGGCGGCATAAATATTTTATATTTAAGTCACTATTATCTGCCAAGACTAACTTTGTGTTAATGTAAACCAAAGGCCACAAAATAAGAGGTAAATAAAAGGAGGGCAGAGGGGGTAATTCTCACACCAATAGCACCAGTGTTGTCTGGAGATGACACCAAGCTGGGTGGGAGCATTGATCTGCTTGAGGGTAGGAAGGCTCTACAGAGGGATCTGGACAGGCTGGATTGGTGGGCCAAGGCCAACTGTATGAGGTACAACAAGGCCAAGTGCTGGGTCCTGCACTTGGGTCGTAACAACCCCATGCAACGCTACAGGCCTGGGGAGGAGCAGCTGGAAAGCTGCCTGGCAGAAAAAGACCTG
>NW_010311591.1:0-39432 GCF_000700745.2 Antrostomus carolinensis
AACCATTCTATGATTCTATGATTATCAAAAAATAGGAATCAAAAGTGTTTTGATTAGAGAAAATAAGAAAAATCATGTAGGAGAAATATTAGATGCAATAGGTCTCTTCAGTTTGGAGAAAGAATTCAGATCAAAACCCAATGGCTGGAAGGTAAATTCACACCATTTCCTATTAGCAATTAGTCATCATTTTTTTGTATGGCTGAAGATTATTAGACTGTAACAAATTCCCCACAGGAAATGATAGATTTTGCATTTGTCATATCAAACTTTTATGCCATTTAGTCAAACACAGATAAGTGGAGGGCTATCAGGGTGAATTCTAATGGTAAAATAATATTTTCATTTGTGCATTATGCTCAGCTTGATTCATGATAATAATGAAATTCAATGGAAATGCTTCCAAGTATCAGGAGTGAATGCTAACTTTTTTCTCTGCAGGCAGTATCCCAAAATACAGCTTTAAGAGGTTTACATATTACTGCTGTGTGGGTAGAGGGTATTTCTTTCTATAACAAAACATCAGCTTCTTACATGAGGAAGAAAAATGATTTTCTGACAACCCTTTTGTCTTGTACTGACTATTCAAAAACAGAATACTGTACACAACTCCAATGCCACACAACAGTCCCTCGGCCTTAGAATGAAGGCATCAATTGACTACCCTCTCAAACACAATGCAAGTAAGTCATCCACAATGCAAGCTCCTTCACAATTTTTTTGTCTCACGATTTATCGATTTAAGTGGCTTGTTCTTCCTTTTTTAGTTCATTTTTAGTCATCCAGTTCACTCAGACTCTCTAACTTGACCTTCTTAAGATTTCTCACCCCTGCAGTAAGGGTGCAGGAACATCATTTTCCCATGGCTCATAGGAGAGAACTAAAGAATGAGAAAACTGCAGGTGATGCATATATCTGTCAGATGGCAGCAGTGAATGTTTATAAATCTTTATGAATTTAGAATACCCATTTCTTGTTCCATTAGAGAGTGACAATATAAAGATTTCTGGATTACAACGAGACTAGTGATGTGTATCTGGACCCTGCTGACACACATCTCCTATTACATGGTGGTTGACTGTATATAAAAAATTAACTGCTCAGTGCCAACACTTTCTACAACAGCTGCTGAAGGAAAATCAGTGAAGGGTAAAGGACTCTTCTACGATTTTCATCAGAGAATTTAAAGATAGAAAGTACTCGTATTTCTTCAATGACATGGTGTATATTTCTGTTCTTGTTATGCAAACACAGATAATATCATTAGAGCTCCACTAAACCCGATAAGAATATGCATCTCTTTTCCAGTAAGGACATCTGAGCTTCTCCAACAAAGCTTTTCCAGCTATCTTTAACATGGACAGAATGTATTTTAGGCTTGCTTGAGCCAAAATATTCCCAGTTAATTTCTCCTAGGGGAAACAAATGGCAGAAGTTCATGTCAAACAACTCAGAGATTTATAGTTGGAAGTCTCAAAATGATGTATTTGATTTCTGGGTCCACTTATAATAACCTGGAATGACTTATATGCTGTATTATTGGAATAGTAATATGTGTGTATATATATTACTGATATGAATGAGCAGTAGATGCATTGCATACATACCCACCAGTAGGACTAATATATATATGTATCCATCATTATGACCAAAATGAGAAATTGGTCCATACTGTTTAGATTTTTCCAAGTGCTTGATGAGAACCAATAAATACTTCCAGCAAAATTTGCTGAATGAGCTCTGAAACTCATTTTTTGCAAAAACTTATACTGGAGTTTAAAGTGCCAGATGGACTGCAACATGAAATAAATTAGGGGAAGGTCATTGTTAGCAAGGATTATAATAAATAGCACAAAGGAAACTGCTATGCAATATAGGGTAGAAAAAAAGAAAGAAACGTACAAAGGACAACCCAGAAACTTGCTTAAATATCTTCTAGCTCAGCTCAACTAATTCAAATTTCATTAAAATGTGTCTGCTTAATGTTAGGCTTTTTGTCTTACTGTAAGAAAAGAGATGTCTAAAATTGGAGCTGACGGTTGATCACCATACTCATGATTTACTTTACAGTTTCTGATTATCCTGCCATGCTCATCTTGTTAGGAATATAAACAAGCAGGCATCCTGACAGACTTTGTTTCTGGAGTAGAGCTGAAAAGCGATCTTAAAACAAAAGGCAAAGTTAAGCTGTTTGTTTCTTTTCCCAAATCATGTTTATTTTCTTTTGTTTCAGAGAAAATGTTTCTCAGATGATACAAATAGAACAGTAACACTGCCAGAATATCTCCATAGCTGCTGTTGTAAGATCATTAAAGAAAGTCACAATTACCCATAGCCAAGGAGGGGCATCAGACAGGTAAGGGATGGATGGGGTCTAACTGGCTGAGTTGTCATCTAAAAGAAAAAGAACGATGTTTTTTGTTCTATCAATCAGCCACACTACCTGCTAGCGCATGCTCTCCAGTGCTAGGTAATATAATTAACATTTCTCAGGGATAAGAAAATATGTCTCAGACTCATTTTAAATATTAAAAACTGGACAAAGTGAGCGACCTTCAAAGTTTTTTAGGGTGTAATTCCTACTGATTTTAGACTCAGATACTTCACACTCAATTTTAGCACCTAACTAAGGCAGTTCAGCTAAAAAGTAGCTACTGTAGGTACCCTCAATAGGTAAGGAGTTATAGGCAATAAATTGATTAATCTTCAATTCTCTCCAGTGGTCAGAGAGAACTGGAGGTGACTGACTTAATTACAGGTTCCCATTTAATATCTACCATCTGATATAATGTCTTAAGGCTGTGAGCCCTGGCCCTTCATGAGGACTTGGAGCAAAACAACAAGGTGAAGTTGCACCAGCAGCCAGGAACAGAGCCTGCACTCTGCATGGATGCCCTGACTGTCGGATCATCCCCAGCTTTCCATATAACAGAGGGAGAAAGTCACCAGAGCCTGTCCCTACAGCCCATCAAGTGCCTGCTATTCCATGAATTTACATTTCAGCATAAACTTTTCCCACTGACAGGCTGTATGCAAGACTTCGCTGCCATTGAAAAACTCTGCTCAAAGGTTGAAAAGGACTAAAACCTGAAGCTGGTTTTCTTTGTTTCTGCATTTTCACCAGTCAAATTTTGGGTGAATTGATCTCTGAGACTGATAGTCATTTAGCAGCACTGTGAACAGCATTCCCCAGCATCCTGGTGCCCACCTTGTGCTTCCCCAGGTGCTGTTGACTCCTCTATGCAGACTGCCAGGTGCAGTCACCAACTACTTCACCATTCACTGCTATTTGTCCCTCGGGTTTGATTGCTTAGTTTTGCCTGCATCAAGATGGAATATTTATTGTCATGTCCATTAAAAAATCAACTAAGAAAGAATTGACAGGCACTACCTGGATGATTACTTTGCTGGTTATACAGCCTTATACAGTCATCTACTTCAAAGGTCAAGAAACGAGTGGTACCTCTGTAAGCTGCTATTAGCAGACTTATCAGCAGCTCCAAGCCCCTTGTGGAGATCTTGGTAGGACAACATTCAAATAAATATCTGTCAGGACACCAAAATATTTCTTTGAAATAGGCATAACTGCGTGCATCAGCTTTGCACAGAACGCTCTTCTGACAAATTGCACAAGAAAGAGCTTTATTTATCTATGGGATTTATTCAGTGCTGTGCAGGACACTAACAGCTGGATTTCTTCTATACACAGATTTTAGGAGCAGAGGGATCATTATCACATCAAGTCTCACCTAAGTACAACCAAAGTGCTACTGTCTAAAACATACAGTTTTAAATGAATGTTGTCATACCAGTTTTGTGTAATACCTTTATCAACGACCTAGATGAAGGGATTGAGCGCATCCTCAGTAGGTTTTCAGATGACATCAAGCTGGGTGGGAGTGTTGATCTGCTTGAGGGTAGGAAGGGTCTAGAGAGGGATCTAGACAGGCTGGATTGATGGGCCGAGGCCAGCTGTAGGAGGTTCAACAAGGTCAGGTGCTGGGTCCTGTACCTGAGTCACAACAGCCCCATGTAACGCTACAGGCTTGGAGAAGAGTGGCTGGAAAGCTGTCCAACAGAAAAGGACCTGGAGATGTTGGTTGAAAGCTGGTTGAACATGAGCCAGCAGTGTGGCCAGGGGGCAAAATCCAATAGTATCCTGGCCTGTATTAGAAATAGTGTGGCCAGCAGGACTATGGAAGTGATGGTCCCTCCATACTCAGCACTAGTGAGGCCACACCTTGAGTACTGTGTTCAGTTTTGGGCCACTCACTACAAGGATATTGAGGTGCTGGAGCAAGTGCAAAGGAGGGCAAAGAAGGGCAATGAAGCTGGTGAAGGGTCTAGAGCACAAGTCTCATGAGGAGCGGCTGAGGGAACTGGGGTTGTTTGGTCTGGAAAAAAGGAGGCTGAGGGGAGACCTTCTTGATCTCTACAACTACCTGAAAACAGGTTGTAGTGACATGGGTGTTGGTTTCTTTTCCTATGTAATCAATGATAGGACAAAGGGAAACAGCCTCTGGGAGGTTTAGACTGGATATTAGGAAAAATTTATTCACCAAAAGGGTTGTCAAACAATGGAAGAGGCAGCTCAGGGAAATGGCTGACTTACCATCCCTGGAGGTATTTAAAAGGTGTGTAGACATGGCACTTGGAGACATGGTTTAGTGGTAGACTTGGTAGTGTTAGGTTAACAGTCGGACTCGATGATCTTAAGGGTATTTTCCAACCAAAACAATTCTATGGTTCCATGATTCTATGATCATCATCTAGGTTGATATCTTTTTTGATAGTTTTTAGCAAATGTAGCATCCTTGACATCACTGACAATATTTGTTTATTATGTAAAATTTCTGAGCAGAAAAGAAACCCAGATTTCCCCATTCACTTCCCTGAAACTCTCCTGACACAGCAAGTTACCTGATTATTGCAAAAATGTAAGTCAGAGGCTGACTTTCCTCTGCCATCTCTTAGAGATGAGTTATATGAGTGAAATATTCCACTGTCCTAGAATATTTCACTGAACGTGTTAAGAGATGAGAGTCAGACCCTGTTTCAGTTTTCAGACAGATGCCTCTGTCTGTCAGACAGATACCTCTTTGGAAACAACTGCCTTCTGCTTTTCCTCTGTTAACTTTATTTCTTTCTGCACTATATAAATCTCATGCAGAGTATTCACCTGAAGTATCTGACTCTATTGGAAACGACAAGGCTGTCTCCACTGTGTCTCTCACAGAGTTGCCTGTTGTAGTAAAACTAATGTATTATTTTACATTAATTACTTGCATATTCATTTTAAAACTGCAGAGATAAGATCTTTCTTAATTCCATATAAAGATCCACCCCTCTTCCACCACTAATCTTTCCCATGTCCCATGCTACAGTGAGAGATGATGTGAATGGCACACTTCTGACTGTGAAACACTATTACAAATTGTCTCCAGTAACCCTTGGTCCAATTCCAGTTGTTTACTTTTTGCTCCCATTGCTTAATACATTTTCTAGTATTGGGATGGGAGATGGGGCTGTTCAGTCCAGCTGTAAAAATCCTTTAGTGAGCCTTCACAAGCATTTTTAGAGTTAAACTGTTCTACTGAGATCCATGAAAAAGGGTTTGCGCATGAGGCAGTTGACAGTAGGATTCCCTGACAGCATGTTACTCTCAGACACAAGTTTATCTGTACATCCCTTCAGCCTTTGAGACAGTTATCTGCTGCACAGGTGTCTCCAGCAGGCACTAAAAGGGAAATCAGTGCCTTGCACAGGTAGAAAAAGCAAAGCTGTTGTGATGTCCCTAATTCCCAGTTACTCTGATCTCAGAGAAGTGTAAGCTCCAATTTGACAACTCTTCTGCCTGTAGGAGCTTCTGCCTGTAGGAGCTGTAGTGCTGCTGACTTCAATTATCATGACAACTATACTCAATATTAAGTATTTAAAATGCCACAGAAGTAGTTGAAACAGGAGGAAGGGGAAAGTTTGCCCATAATGAAAGCTTGCCCACAGAAACTTCTTTTGAATTATTTCTAAGTTTAAGCAGGTACAACATGAGTTGTTTCCAACACATAAATTTAATGAACACATTAATAGTATTTCCAGCACTGAAAGTTTCCTGCTATGAAGACCTATCTCTTTAAGCTTTACCCTGAAAAATAATACTTGAGGTTTCCAAGTAACTGCAGCAGGCAGTGGCAGTTAAGTAAGAAATGGAGGGAAAACGACATGGGTAGAACATGCATCACCATACATGTATGTATGTGATGTACGCAGTGCAACGTTAGAGAGCCTTGAGTTAGCTTTGAACATGCTGATACAGCTCTGGGCAGAGCTCCATGCTATAAAAATAGCCAGGTAATACCCAGGAAGCTGGATATCTGTGCTAGTTCCTTTCTCTGGCTAATTAGTCCTGCAATTAATTAGCCTTGAGGCAGTATTTGTCCTGATGGTACAGATGCCTGTGGTTCTGGAGATAGCAAGTTTGGCCCTGGATTGCCACAATGTTTTGGCTTCACAAGCTGGTGCATATTTCATCCAGGCTTAATAAATTTCCTTTTACCATCACAGTTGGAGCAGGTCCAGAGGAATCCACAAAAATTATCTGAGGCCTAGAGCACCTCTCCTATGGAGAAAGGCTGAGAGAGTTGGGGTTGTTCAGCCTAGAGAAGCAAAAGCTCTGGGGAGACCTTATTGCAGCCTTTCAGTACTTAAAGGAGCTTATAAGAAAGATGGGGACAGACTTTTTAGCAGGGCCTTTAGCAATAGGACAAGGGGTAATGGTTTTAAACTAAAAGAGTGTAGGTTTCAACTAGATATAAGGAAGAAATTTTTTATAATAAGGGTGGTGGAACACTGGAACAGGTTGCCCAGAGTGGTGGTAGAAGTCCCGTCCTGGAAACATTCAAGGTCAGGTTGGATGGGTTTCTGAGGAGCCTGATCTAGTGGAAGGTGTCCCTGCTCACGGCACGGGGGTTGGACTAGATGACCTTTAATGTCCCTTCCAACCCAAACCATTCTATCATTCTATGCCAATGTGAAGGACTATGAATTCAGTCCTTAACCCAAGCTTGGGGTCTTGGACTCTGTTTTCTTTCCACCCTTTCCTGTTCCTCCAAAGCTTTTAGGCAGATTCAGATTCTCCAGAAACAGTTCAGGAGGCCCTGAGCCCAAATTATTATAAGCCTCATAGTCCTTTATGCATTGAATTCCCAAGAGAAATTCCCTGTGAACATATAGGAAGGCATGGGGGTCTGTTCCATCTGGCTGCCAGCAAGCTGTCACCTCATCTAACAACTGGGAAGTTGGCTCTCAGTCTCAGCCACACCATTCTTTACCATAGGGATCATGTCTCAGTTTACACCAGGATCAGAAACACAAAGAAGGAGACCAAATCTCTAACCACTGTCTCCTCTCCAACTCCCTCTCCTTCACCTCAGCTAACACTTGACATTCCCATTGTCTGCAAGACACAGCTGATGTGACTGGGGTTATGAACATAAAGAAGGAAAATTAGTTACAGCTGGAGCAATTGTCAGGCAGGAAGATAATTGAAAGCCAGCAAAACGATCAACCGTTTAATTGCTTACATTAAAGAAATGAATTGACAGCAATCAAGCCAACCTATAAAAGGTACCAAAAAAATGACATGTGAGAAAATAGATTAATTTTCATAAGGAACAAGTGAAAACAAACTTGGAAAAATTGAAAACCCAAGCTTGTGTTGTTTATAAACCTTAATCAATTTAAAACTCATTTTCAACGTATTAAACTTTACTATTTAATGTCTCCCAATGAATTCTGCCTTTGGCATTGTTCAGTAGTCTCGCTGAAGCCTTGTGCAGTTAAAAAAGATAATTCATCAGCATTACCTCTGCCAAGCGTTCTTAAATCAGGAGGCAGTCCCCAAAATCATAAATGGGGGAGCACTGTGAGATTTTTAAAGGGAATTTTTCCTATTTGGGGGACTGTTGATTTGCAGGGGAGATTTTTTTTTTTTTAGAGGAGGGAAAAATACTGAGTTCTTAGAATTTGTGTTTTCAAATCTTGTGCTTTGGTCTTAGCACCGCAACTTTGCATAGAATTAAAGACAAAATAGGCGGAGGGGAAAGATGCTCAGCAAATTTGGTCAATACCCTGCTGGAAACCCTTGAGAGTTCAACCACCAGTCTTGCTGCTTATATTTGCTTTGCTGACCATTAACACAATGCCATGCATCAATACAGAAAGGCACAGCTGCCTTCATGCCATGTTCAGTATTGCAGCCTCTCTGTATCTGGGTCCAGAGCAGATCTGGAGAGCCCAAATGCTTGAGAGCAACCTAGGACAGGTTTTGATGAGCAGAGCCAACAACTGCTGGCTGGAAGTGTTAGACTTGGTTTTTGGCTCAGTTTTCATTCATACAAGTGCAGTAACATATTTCATATTTTTTTTTAGTTCACATATTTTTGCCCAATCAGGTACCTGAAAAGCCCTTTAGAAGAGCAATGAAGTTTTACTTTTTGCCCCTGAGAGCAGGACCCCAGGTAAGGGCATGGGCGGGAAAGCAAATGCCAGGTGAGTTGCCTTCCTGCTCCTACATGTGTACCATCTCCAGCCCACCATATCACCTAGAACTGTCAGCACTTTCTCTAATGATGCTCTAACACAAACCCTTTCCAACACAGAGTAGCCCCTCCTGAAATGTTTAGAACCAAATCAGAGGTGAGCAGGGATATGAACTCTATTGTACCAGTGTACAATAAATTTTTGGAACGTGTGTGATGATGAAGGAATGGAAAGAAAACTCCTCCAGAATGGATCCTTGACATTTCACACTTCATTTTTACAAAAACAATGCAAAGTTTTGATCTGTTTTCTTCACACTTACATACATCACGTAAAAGATTTGATTTTGAAAGGAGAAGATAGATTGTATACTATCTCTTTTTCTCCCTATTATCAATTTTTCATTTCATGATAAAAATCTAATTTTGTAAGTGTGACACTCAAAAAAAGAGAGACAACAGAAAATAACTGAATTCAAGGACTCATTTACTGGCTGCCATCCAGCCTCACCATCTGGCTGACTGAGCATAGGCAGAATGAAGTGTCCCCCACCCAATTATTGCCCTAACATTGCTGACCTTCAACCCCTAAAACTGAGTTATGAGAGTCCTACACAAAATCAATATTTTTGAAGTTTTCTGATTTTTTATAGTTTTCTTCATGTTTTCATTCTCACATTCTTCTTGCCAATAATTCATTTTCCAGGTATTCATTTTCCACATTGCAGATCAGTTGCTCTGCGTTTGAGTAAAGAAATGTCCCACCACAAGATCAGTGAGATCTCCAAGAACTGCACAGTGACAGCAGGGATTGAAAGCCAGCTGCCTTTCTGAAAACATACAATCATCTCGTGTGAGCTGAAGAAAGATGAGATGATCTTGCCCCTCTCATCCTCAGTAATAAAATGTACAAGTGCAATATCTGGATTTTACCTCTGCATTTTCTACACCACAGAGGTTTCAAAGGAGGATCACCATCTGATCAAAGGACTGGAAGACAAACCTTCCGCAGCAAATCTCAATAGAGGAAATGTTAAAATCAATACTACCTGGATCAGGTTCATTATTTTTTGCCAAGACCAAAGCCAACATCATTTTCTACTGTAGTACATTACTTGATAGACTAGAAATACTTGAGTAATAAGTACAAGATGTTTCCAAAGGAAATAAATTCAAATATTTCCATTCTGAAAAGGTCAGGATTACCAATTATTCCACTAAAATTCTGGGAACACATGACTGGGAGGAGCTATGTGTACCTATAACTGCAGGTACCATGTAGCAGAGGTTAAGTAAAGGGGTACAGAGTATTGACTCCATTCTTGCATGCCATAGAATGATACTTCCCTCCCTAGGGTAATCCCAGGAGCCTTAGTACCTAGGACCAAACATGCAAGACATTGCAATGTGCCACAGTAGAATAGACCAAGGGTGCCTCATACAAGCTCCCATTTTTCTGTCCATTTTGTGGACCCTCATATTAGAAGCAGAAGTATCTAACATTGGTCTGGCAAGTGATTTGTGCAGAAAAGTCAATGAATCCAGAACTTGCCAGAGTCACTGTAGCACATTGGGATACAGAAACATAGAATTGTTTTTGTCAGAAAAGACCTTTAATATCATGGAGTCTAACTGTAAGCCTAACACTGCCAAGTCCTCCACTAAACCATGTCCGTAAGCTCCACATCTACACATCTTTTAAATACCTTCAAGGATGGGGACTCAGCCACTTCCCTGAGCATCCTGTTCCAATGCTTGACAACCATTTCAGTTAAGAAATTTTTCCTCATATCCAATCCAAACCTCCCCTGGTGCAACTTGAAACTATTTCCTCTTGTCCTATTGCTTGGGAGAAGAGACCAACAACCACATGGCTACAACCTCCTTTCAGGTAATGGTAGAGAGCAATAAGGTCTCCCCTCATTCTCATTTTCTCCAGACCAAATGATTTTTGATCTGCAGTTTCTTGATATCTGAAATATCTTGATAGATATTTTCTTGATATCTAGTTGTATCTCTGATCAAGTGGCCAGATGGCAAGAAAGCCTACAGAAATGGTTTACTTCTCCTTTTCCTGACAGGATAAAATTACTGGGTGGAAAAAGATGCTTTTTTTCTTGGAAATCTAGTCTAGAGTAGTCCCAGTCTAATGCCCACTGTAGAGAAAGACATAAAAGTCACAAAAAAAAAAAAAAAAAATTATTTGCCAGTTTTACCCAGAGGGAATTATTTTCTGAATTCATCCTTGTATTTTTTATTGACAGCAATAGTTATGATCCTTATAATGGCCTTATAATTCCCTGCCTTGCTCTAAGACATAGTATATGGTGAGAAAAACTAATGAAGCAAAAGACACTCGATATCAGTCTTCAAATATGCTGTTTATAAAATTCTTTTAAAAGGGAAAATAAAACAGCCATTTTAATAAATTAAAAACTCTAATGTGTAGCTTGCTGATGGCAGGTTGAATGAAGATGGTTGACATGTCACACTGTAACTACTTTCCCAGTGAATAATGACATAATTTTCAGATTTGCCCTTCTTACTGGCATTGATGCATTCAAGCAAAACAATATATCAATCAGTCTTTAGGACTGCCTGTTACGAGTCAATCCTCTGAGGCTTTCAGCTTCCCACATCTTGCAAGAATCTCAACAGTGATTTGTAGTCATTTGAGTCTTTTATAATGCTTCACATCTCTCAAATTGGTTAGAGCCTAAAACCAGAGGCCTTGCACTTTTTCACATCAACCACATTATTGGTATGGGACAAGTGTGTATTACTCTATATTCTTCTTACCACCATGCTAATCCCATCTTCTGATAATTAAATAAGGACAGAATCCAGTGTTGTACTGCACATTTAGCAGGTTTATGGCCTGGTTTCCCCCAGGTTCATTTTCAGGGCCTGTATAGCTCTCCTGTAGATCTGCTCCTAGACAGAAGGATTGAATCAGGGGACAAGGGAAGAGCTACTGATGTAATGTACCTGGAATTTTGTAATGTCTTTGATACAGTCCCCCATAACATTCTTACTTTCAAATTGGAGAGACATGGGTTTGATGGATGGACTGTTAGATGGATGAGGAATTGGCTGGATGGCTACGTTCAAAGAGTTATAGTCAATGACTCAATGTCCAAGTGGAAAACAGTAACAGGTGGTGTCCCTCAAGAGTTCATACTAGGGTCAATACCATTTAATATCTTCATCAATGACATAGACAGTAGGATGGAGTACACTCTCAGCAAGTTTGCAGATGACTCCAAGATGAGTGGTGCAATTGATAACACTCGAGAAAAAATGTCATCCAGAGGGACCTTGACAGGCTTGAGGATTGGGCCCATGACAACTTTTTGAAGTTCAACAAATCCAAATGCAAGGTTTTGCACTTGGATTGAGGGAATCCTCAGTACCATGAATGGATGGAGAGCAGCCCTGTGGAGAATGACTTGGATGAAAAATCAATCATGAGCCAAAATGTGCGCTTGCAGCCCAGAAAGCCAATTGTATCCTGGGCTTCATCAAAAGAAGAGTGACCAACAAGTTGAGGAAGGTGATTCTCCCCCTCTACTCTACTCACAAGAGACCTCACCTGGAATACTGCAATCAGCTCTGGGATCCCTAGTGCAACAAAGACAGGTCCAGAAACATTCAGAGAGCTGGCTATAACGAAAGGCTGAGACAGTTGAGGTCGCTTAGCCTGGAGAAGAGGAGGCTCCTGGAACACCTTATTGCAGCCTTTCTATGTATAAAAGAAGGGTATAAGAAAAACAGAGAGAGACTTTTTACCAAGGCCTGTAGTGACAGGACAAGGGGAAATGGTTTTAAACTGAAAGAGGGTAGATTCAGATTGAACATGAGGAAGAATTTTTTTATTATGAGGGTGGAGAAACACTATCAGATTGCCCAGATGTGGATGCCCCATTCCTGAAAGTGGTCAAGGTCCTATGATTCTGTGATATCATATAAAAACATTCATGAGACTTAGAGAAAGAGAACCCAGACAATATAGGCTATATAATCTATGATATATTATATAAAAGATTTATATAAAGATTACTTGTCCTATCTTGTTGGATAATATATTCAAGACAAGCACTGACCGCACAACTCAAATGTTATCTCAAGTAAAATGAGAGGATGTCAGGTAAATTATACACTCTTCCTAAGGAATAGATCACTTATAAAAAATAGACTTTTAAATGTTTTGAAGTAGTGACAGTCAAAAGGAAATGTATGACCCCCAATAGGATAGTTTTTCATATTTCATGATGCCTGAAAAAAAGACCCATTTACATGAACCCTTCCAGTCTCTCATTAGGTTATTGGAACCATAATATTGCAGCAAGCAGGTACTCATCTGAAAACTAACTCACTGCACCCCAAATTTCAGGATCTAAATTTGAAATAGTGTAAAAGGATCATTAAGATCTGAAAAGATATCATATGAGTTGCAAGATACAGCCATCAACAGCATTGTAACAACTGAGACTTTTCCTCATGCTGAAGTATTTTGGGTATGGGTCAAAATGTTTTGAGATTTTTTTTAATTAAAAAAAAAATCCTACTAAACGAAAGCTTTTTCAAGTTGTCAAGTTATTTGGTTTTGGTGTTTTGTTGTTTTCCTCAAAAAAAAAAGTTTTGTGGGAAGAAATAATCTTAAAAGGCACTTTGACTGCAATAAAAATGCCTGGGGTTGATAAAGGGAGATCTGTTTTTTTATCATGATTAGGTGGTCTTACAAATAAACTAGCTACCAATCTCAAATTAAACCATTCAGAACCCCATTATACCTAATTAAAATCCTTTTTCCTAGGATTAATAGAAGTTCTGGGTGTGAGTAACTTTGCTTAAGCAGATTCAAAAATCCAGCTGCAGTAAATTACAGATGAGACCTCCCAGGAGCAGAACAAACCCCATCAAGACCTTCATAAACAAAATGCCAGCGTCTGGAACCAGAGAGAAAAGCCCAGGCAGGACAGAGAGAAGAATTGCAGACCTGGGATTAGCCTATACATCAACATCATCTAAGGAGAGAGAAAAGCTCTTTATTTATTGCTTACCAGCCTCCAGGGTGTGAGTGTCACTCAGCATTAGCATTCACCTTTATAACTGTGCTTTGATTTACAGCCAGTCTAGTGCAGAGGAAGCAGCCAATTACATGTCTACAAGAACATGAGTGCATTGGGTATATCCCAGCTGCTTTCTCCATCCTCTCATACAGGATACATACACACAGATTTTCTTGGCCTGAGCCAGAAAAGGAGGTGTGAGAGATGGGATCTCATCTGTGTTATTATATGAGTGACAAAAGAATATTATGTTATATAGAAATTTAAGTTCATATAGGTTGAGCTGCAGTAGAAAGGTTAGGAGATATTAGACACAAAGGTGCTGTTCCACGTTAGACAAAGTTACACAGCTGCTTTGTCAAGGCCAGAAGCTACAATGCACCAAAACCAGTGAAGTGACAAACTCTGTATGCTCCATTGTCTATAGAGACTAGATCTATGACTACTTAGGTATGTACATCAAACCAAATTCCACCCTTTATGTTAAACCTGGGCAATTCCACCCCTCAACTCTAACCAAAGTTCTCTTCCTGTTCTATTTCTGGTGGTCTCCAGTATTTCTTGATATTTACTTTTCTTGGTTTGTTTCACAGTGGGAACCTCAAGAAGACCTGTGGATGCTGAGCACTTCTCAGATCCAGCCTTCAGATGAGATTGGATGCTTAAGTATCACCAAAGGTAAGAGTTGGCTCTTGACTGCTCAGGAATTCACTTAGTGTCCTAAAATCCACACTGTCAAGCCCTGTTCAGTGCTCATCAGTATCATCTGTGATCCTAGCCCCATTTTTACATGACATGTTGATGTTCTTATCCAAAATAGATCAAATAGTTGAGATATTAAACCAATTCAGTGTTTGACTCAGATTCTGCAAACAAGCACTCTTTATAAGCTTGCAGTGGTCCATGTCACAGTGCACATCACTAGTGATGGATGGATGCAAACCTACTAAGCTAAATGAATGGACTTCTGCTAAGATGGTTTCATGCAGAAGTGTCTAATGCAGAAGTGCAGATTTAGCCATCCAGATACTAAATATGGTGCTCTGACTTTTGCTTTCTGAATTCAAAATATCACCCACATGAAAGACTAGTCATCCCACCCACCTCTGAAAACCAAACATCAAAGGCTTTGTGAGGTTCACTAGGATGGTAGCTGAAGATTTATTTTTCTAGCTTCCAAATCACCAGTAAGAATGGAACCAGGGAGTTTTTTCAGTATTTATTCACTTCCTTCAGTTTCACATTTATTTTGTTTAGAACAGAAGAGGCTAAAATGTTTCACTTCTACTATCAGATGAGAAAGGAGTCCCAGTCAGGTCATTTTAATCAGACAAATAGAAGTCATAGAATCATAGAATGGTTTGGGTTGGAAGGGAGCTTAAAAATCATCTAGTTCCAACCCCCCTGCCATTAGCAGGGATTTCCACATATTCAGATTAATATTATAGGAAGGCATTTTCCTTTGGTTTCAAATAATACTAAGCTAATGATTAAGGGATGCATCTTTAAACAGGTACTCATTAGATTTGAAACCTTTGCTCCAATCCTTTTCCCTCCCACTTGCCCCTAAATAGGCAGTTCCTAAGCATTTCAGAGACTCCTATGTATGATGACTCCTATGTATGATGCATTACATGCTATCCACCAACGTTAAGAATCTCATAGGAGGACACATTTTATCCTTCCCTAAGGAGGAATGAAAGGAAACTATTTTTATTTTCCTTAAAGGTGATTCAGAGGACAGACTGTAGCAAAGGTTTTGTGCATGGAGAAGCTGGAGAGAATTACTGCTAAGATTTTATTAGCATGCATAAACACTATGACGTTTTTGATGCCCCAGGCTATAGAAGCACAACCATTACAATGAAGACCATATTTCTTTCCATCTTTCCATTGGTACCTCCACTGTGTGGTAACACACTGAGCAATCTATTCTTGCTCATATGCTCTACATAGTCATATATTTATTTATTTATTTGTTCCTGCAAATAGTGTTTAACCTTTTGAGAACTGGAATTAATCTGAGGTGTGAGAGTATGCACTCTGCAACTTCTGCCTTTCAGAATTACCCAGGTGGAGCATATAAGTCATGCTATCAAGTGTAATGGATACAGGCTGAAAAAACTATATCAACTAAAGAGCCAGGACTATTCCATGTGTATTTACTGTACTAGACTTTATCACTATCTACAGCTACCTGAAAGCAGGTTGTAGCGAGGTGAGTGTTTGTCTCTTCTCTCAAGTAACAAGTGATAGGACAAGAGGAAATTCCTCACGTTGCACCAGAGGAGGTTCAGATTGGATATCAGGAAAAATTTCTTCAATGAAAGGGTTTTTAGGCACTGGAATTAGCTGTCTGGGGACGTGGTTGAGTCACCATCCCTGGAGGTGTTTAAAAGATGGGTGGATGAGGTGCTCAGATATATGGTTTAGTAGTGGACAGATGTTGTTGGACTCTATGATCTCAAAGGTCTTTTCCAACCAAACGATTCTCTGATTCTAAATATGTCTGTCATAGACAGGTAGAAACAGCCATTATCTTACTATCAGGTACCAAATTTCTGAAAGCTGCTACATGAGCCTGCTGCACTACTGATGCGAGGAGTAACTTGCAACACAAAAGTAGCACAATGAGAATGGCTGGAGGTGAGTGGTAGAAGAGTAATGAGGATATAGATTACACACAGTTTTCAAAGGTAGCAAACGTCTGTTTGCTCACAGACATAACAATGCTGATGTTTTTGTTATCCAAATGTCATTCAAATGAAAAACATACCACTAATTCTTCACTTAGAAATAGTTACACACTCATAAATCTAAATACTCAGCAACACACAGCAAAAAAAGCCACATTCTGGGTTGCTGAGGGTTCAAATGCATTAAAGAAACAAGGAAATAATTCTAATTGAAAAGATACATAATTATTATATTCTTTTTTTAGTTCATGAGCAAAAAAACAATTTTCTGAAATTATTCTTCATTTTTTTAAATTAATAGAAAATGTCTCTGCACGAAGTACTTTTTGAGAAAACTATAAAACTGATTTTACTCTCAACCTCCATTTAGTTAACTCAGTCATATGATGCAGTTTCTCTTTAATTGAATGATTTATATAACTATGAAGCCCTCTGTGAATTTTACAATTGAATATATCATTGATGACTGTCTGCAATGAGGCTTGAAGCTTGGAATTAAAAAATTATTAGTATTTCCATTAGGAAAGTTCAAGAGCTCAGATATTGAAGATCAAATCCCAGAGTTCCTAGCAGACTTGTACTGAAAATTTTTCTATGATCGTTCAGAATTCTCTCTTTGCTATGAATTATTTAAATTAAATCCTTCCACAGACATGGATACAAAAATTCAAGGCCAGAAGAGACAATTGCAATCATTCAATCTGATCTACTTTGTAATGCAGATCACAGTCACACTTTTATCTTCTCACTAGTCTTTCCAATTAGACCATTAGTCTGTCCTAAACTCCTGTCCTCTGCAATATCTTCCCTGACCTAGTGCTCGGCACATCTTAATACCAACAGTAATGCCCTGATTTTATTAGGTCATGTTCTGCCTACATGCTATTTTACCCTTTGGGGTTTTTTTTTTCTTATTATTTAACATTTCTCAACCTTGCTTTGCACCCTCATGTTTTCAATCAAACAAGCTTGTCTGTCAGTGAAGGACTATGCAGCTGCAGTGAACTAACAGATAATGTCCATTTTTAACCACTCATAATATTCAATATATAATCAATTAATTGCATAAAAGCCCGTTGAGGCATTTCCCCAGAAGCAGCTGGCACTGGTTACTCTCAGGCAATGCCACAAATACTGCTAGTAAAAGGTGATCCATGCATTATTTATTGTCCTCCAGCACAATCCTCAAATACACAGCAAAAAAAGATTGTAAAACTTCATCCTTACAGATGAATCTACCTTAATGATCGGTTTAGATTGTGTGTGGCTGTATGACAGGGAATTGAAACTATTTTCCATCTTATTTAGGCTACCAAAAGCCCAGGCTAAGACTGAGACTGTGTCAGAGGTTGTGTGGGGAGTGAACCACTCACTCATCATGATGCACAGACACAGTCATGCTCTGATGAATTTCTGTCTTACCATCACCCTTCTTCACAATGGAAGTAGAGATATGAAAATTTATTTGATTTCTTGTATAAGTAATCTAGAGAGGTATCCCCTCTTGGCTGGAGAAGACAGTCTTGCTGTCCATACAGTGTGCATATATGTTTGGGGGGTTTTTGTCCTCAGGCCATAAATCTACTATGAACAAAATCAGATTAATTACATTTAGATCTGGACCTTAAATAGAGGTTTTACCCCAGTATATCATGATTCTCTAGAAACCTGATTCCAGACAACTTTTGCTCCTCTTGTGCCACTGCTGCATGCATGGTCAACTGTTCCTTATGTCCCAAGGTGATTCTAAGAAAGCAATGAAGAGAGGCAATAACTTGCATGCATTTGCTGCACTCCACCCTAACTTCCTGAGGGAGGAAGGGAGGGAGGGAGGGAGGGATAACATTCCTGCCCTGAGGTATTCTTCAAGTTGCAAGAACTTTTCAATTCAGTAATCCCATCAACACTTTAACTTTCCAGTGCTGGTGAGCAAAAGACACAATTTGAAAAGGTTCAGGTCTATACATCTGCCTTCCTTCCTTCTTTCAGGACAATGTCCTCAGTACCAGAGCTGTTCCACCCCAGATGAATAGTTAAATATAATTTCAAACAAGGAATTACGTCTAATCATCTCATAACCTTTGCTCTGATCCTATTAATATTTCATTTTTAATATCAAAAGGAATGCTTCTAACAGGCAAGACTAGCAACCACCTATATGAGAGTAGCACCCCACCATCATATATAATGGGAATTATGCAGGTCCAAGCCCCCTTGTTTAACACAGGCTTAACAAGGGTGCATGGGTCTTGGTCTCCACATCCTAGGGATTTACGACTGCTATTAAGGGTCTTTGCTATTGAGGAACAGTTGGATGTTTTTTCTCTCCCTTAACCAGAATCAAATAGCTCCATTATGGAGGTGAACAAGATTTTAGAGAAGAAAATTTTATCAAAGCTTTTTTTTTTTTTTTTTCCCCACCACTACCCTAAGATTCTAAATTTTGCTGAATCATCATTTCCAATGGGGGGGAGGGAGACTGTTAAAAATGTCTTGAGTAAGAGAACAGTAATCTAAGTTTTAAAAAAACCCCATAATAACTGTAACAAAAATGGACTTTGAATAGCAAAACAGCAATTTTGTTCTTTGCCCATTGAATTCTGTGTGCTGCTTGTTTTATTGACTCACAATATAATGAGGCGCTTTCAAAACCATAGGAAAATAGTCAGCTCCTCTTCTGGTCTTTAATGATATTTCCATTTTACCTTTAAGACCATGGTCTTAATACTGCCTTTTGTTTTCTTTTTTTTTTTTCCTAATCTTGAGGGGTCTCCAAATACCTGACAGAATGTATATAATAGATAAATACTTTTTGACCATCACTTTTCTGAGACCTTCAAAACCATCCATCCAGAGGCCATCAGAGTGAAACAGACATCGTTTTCACCAGTAAAGTCTCTTAGCAAACATCTTTGGATCTGGGGGCTTCACTGACTGGCTTGAAGTGCTCCTGTAGAAATGTGGATTCTAATTAAAGGTGATTGTCCTAGCCACTAAGGAAGAGTTTTGCTCCCTTTTCCCACATCTCTGAGTCCAGTCTCCTTCAGGCTGGGTTCATCCTAGATCCCATGACTTCCCTCATCCTGATTGATTGCTCTTGCTGTAGTACAAAAGCTGGGAAATAGCAGCAGTATTTCTCCTCATGCCACATATCTCTTCAGTCTTCTCTGAGAGTATTTAGGTATAATTCAGCTGCCTATCTGGTTATAAACATACCTACAACCTGGAAATATCTTCATATATATGATTCATACATGCATATGCTTCTATTGTACGCTTCCTTAGGCTGTTGGCCATTGCAGTAGATTAAAAACCAGTTTGAATGGAGAAAATCAGCTTGAGTGGATATCAGACTAAGGAATAAAAAGCAGAAATCTGGTGACTTGCAGAGACAAGCTCATCTCTAACTACTTTCTCAAGATCCAGTATGTTTCTTTAGATATCTATCATATTTGATTACTCTTATCAACCTTCACCCCATGGAAATACAGACACTTGGACTTCCTGGTTAGAGGAACACAAAGAGGTTTCTTCAGCTCAGGCCCTCTCAGGAAAGCCTGTTTCCAGCAGTGTGACTCTTGCATGGTACTGCATATCTGCACTTCTGAACTTTAGAAAAGTTTTCTCTACCAAAACCCATCTTTCAACAAATGCAATCATCATCAAAACTTCTAATTTACTTGACCTCTAACAATACCAGCAGGAAGAGGAAAAAAAGCAGAGGTTACCACAATTACCTGCCCAATTTTCAGTGAAAGCACTAAAGAATTCACATAAAGTAATGTCTTTTATGCTCAGAAAAGGAAATTAATCATTCTCTCCCCATCCTTTTCAAAACAATGATGTTTCATTGGGATGGCCTGAGCCAACAGAATCCAATATCAGGAAGACTTATTGCATTTTCACTTCATCATTCATGTCATTGAGAGATAATTATGGTATAAATAAGTCCAGAGATGAGTTTGGAACTGACAAGTGATTATAAAAACACCACAGCACTCTTTCTACTTTAACACTTTCTATTAAAAAAAAAAAAAAAAAAGAAAGAAAAAACAAAAAGATAACACTATATTATTATTGTTTATTATTATTTCTGTAGCAACAAGTATCTCAGGGCTCCAGCTGGGAACAGAAGCCTGTCCTGTTAAACAGATGGTAGAAAATCAGCTCCGCTTTGAAAAGTGCGATGGGAAACGTAGTCTGGCAGCATATTTTACCCACAAAGCAGAACAAGAACATGAGATCCCAGTGCAGTACAACAGCTGTAGCTCCAGTCCAAATGGAAATCTCTCAACTTCCCCTCTCTCTTTTTTTCTTTAGCCCCGTATTCTTTATCCTCTCCTTTATCTTCACAATAAACCATCACTCTAACATTTGCAACTGTCTTGAAAACAGTTGTGTAAGTTTTTTAGAACTTAAATATCCTTTAAAGAAAACTTCAAAGCCTAGGAGCTCTTTTCAACAACAAAAAATAAACCAAATCACTCTACAAAATATAAAGGCTGATGGAACCAGGCTTTCCCTGGACAGAAATTAGGTATGAGTTGGTACCATCAACAGAGCTTCACTGATTTTTATCCCCTAGAAATACAAACCTTTCTATAAATCATTCTCAGTAAATCTTTCCTGGTAGGTGATTAAGGCAACACGTCTCTCGTTTACTGTCGCTGACAGACTTGCTTTACAATCTGTTCATTATTGGGAGAAACTGCCATTTATACTTTTCTTCTCACTTTCCTCTGTGCACAAAAATATCTCAATTTTTCCACTTAGCATGGGACCTGGCATATCCTGATCCCACAACTATTTTCTGAGCTCAGCACACCATTATTAAGAGTCTGTTAGGACACTCTGAAGCAAGGACTGATATCAATGATTCTGGCATTCCTTCCAGTTCTGTCCTCTGAATACTCCAAAGACCCTCAAAGGCACAAAAGTTACCACCTTTCCTCAGGAAACCTGGATATGCTTTGCCAAGATGTATTCTTGGATTTCAGAGGTCTTATATGTGTCTAGTGTCCACTTTCCTATAGCAAGCAGGAAGGAAGTTGCACAGGAAACACAATCTGTGTTCCACAAACAGCTTAAATTCTCCTCAAAATTCAGGAGAAAGGCTTGTCTCATTCCCTAGTTCACTGCAGAGCTCTGATACCTTCAAGGCGCAACTGTATCAGTAAATGAAATGTGCCCAGGACCATTCTCTGGCTTGGCACAGGCTATCTCCACAGTGTTGAACCCTCTTATCCTTCAAAATGAGGTAGGCACATTCAAACTCTTAATTGGGAATGATCTGTGGCTTATTAGAATTGCAAATGTACAGATGCAACCACCCTACCCACAATGAACGTATTACACTCCCTCCACCCCTTCCAAAGAAGAAACCCACCCACACCACACAGGATAATTAGGCCTAGGATTAACTTGGACAGCCACTACAGACACAGATCATATCAAGTATGGCCATTCTCTGTGAACAGTCCTCCAGCACTTTCCCATCAGGCTTTGTGGTCTCACATGTTCTACCAACATGACCAGAGGACACACACCTAGGAGTCCTTATAGAAAAACACTATACCTTTGGCTGCAACAGACGTTATCTCTCAGGGTAGTTGAGTTGCCACAAATAGCTCCAATGAGCGTGTGGCTAGGCCCTAGGCAATGGAGAGATGAGTTAGTCTTCACCAGTTGGTCTAGCAACAATCATACTCCCTCTGGGGCAGCCCGTACAGACTTTCTAGGTATCATCTTGGATGACTTGCTCAATGTGACAAGATAGATTTGCAGTTGCATTTTTCTTAAGCTGGGCATCTAAGGTCATGCTTACTCACGTAGTGAGGTGGCAGGGTGATAAATAGAGTGCTTGCTGTCAATGCCTCTTCACTGATGGTTTGTAAAGCAGCAGGTGAATACCTGAAAAACTTTGAAGTATACCCAAGCCCACACCAGCTTGAGCATCTCTACTACACCAGAGGCTTCAATGTGACACACTGCATTGGCCAGGTCACTAGAAAGTAAAATGCCAGAATAATAAAACGGCATTTTAAAGGGACCAAGAATCAATCCCACATAAGCTATTACAAGATATGAAGGGGCATCCCATTTTTCACCAGATTTCCCTATCTTGAGTGAAGGGTTATGAAGTCATTAACTCCTTGGCAGATGACAAAGTACCTTCTATGTCATTGCACAGGTAATTATAAGGAGCACACTGGCAACGGTTTATTTATTTTTATCTCTTGTGTTATGTTTGAATTCCATTAAGATGCAACTGTCTGTCTTGAAAATAACAAATAATCTCATTAGAGCGGCACTGAGATTCAATCCCTTTCCCTCAGAGTGAAATCAAGCTATTGTCACAGTGTTGTCCCAAAAACTGGGTCCATCACCCAATATGCAAAGAGCCAATCCACACATAGAGTGGAGGTATTTCATTTTATTGCATATATGCACATGTATGGGTGCCTGTGCTGAGGTAGCACACAGTCTTTAAATCCACGGTTATTTATACACAAAGCATTAATGTATTCAGCCTCCTAATACATATACATTGTTATTTTATTAATTGATTGGTTACAATTCCTTTGTCTAGCATGCAAATTAGTATGCATGCTCAATCTTACTTATTCCACCTATTTCTTTTGAGTCAGTGGTATGAATTGAGTAGAGAGTCTGTGAGATAGTGTTCTTAATGTTCTCAGTGTTCTCCCTTGCCAGAACTAACTTTCCTTTAAGGTCACAGTCTTTTGGCAAGTCAAAGTAGTTCTTCAGGGTTGGCTGAGTTAGCAATTTATCAGTTCCACTTCTACTTTTTGATGGCTACATCCTACCTATCAGACAAAGGTACACTGTTTAAATCATAAATCTTTAACTACCAGTTTTTCTATCTGTAGTCCCAGTAAGGATGGGACTATGCAATGGATATTTTTAACAACAATAGAGCTCGTCAGTTTAATTTATATTTGATTATAACAATTTCCATATATCTAATGCATTTAACTTTATCCTTTAATATTTTGGCATCAATAGCAGAGGTGGTTTCCTCTGTATTCCCAGATGATTAATATGCGTTGGAAGAGGCACTGGAGATGATTCCTTATGAGGCATGTCAATTAAAGCTGGAAGGAATGAAATTTATTTAAAAAATGTGCACTAAATGGAGCTCTATGTATCCTATCATCATTTTTATATTTTTAGAATCCAGGTGTCAGTGACATAGCCCCAGTGTAGCCTGAAAGTCTGACAGGCTGCTTGCATAGGAAAATATTTCTTATTCCACTGATATAATGATACCAGTTTACTTGTGCAACTGCCTGACTGGCTTTTTTTCAGTTTTATTTAAACCACTTAGAAAGTGATATAAAGTAAACCAGAATGAGTAATGTTATTCTTGATTAGGATAAAACTATCTGAGTAGGAAGGAGTATGAATGGGATTATTCTGTTTACTTATTACTCCCTATATCAAAGCAGTGTAACAGTATAGTCAGCTTTTTGGATCACTTCATCCCACCTACCCAACATGTCAAATTTAAGTCAACATGCAGACTTTTGTTGAATTCTGTCCAGTTCACAATGCAACCTTACTATTGCCAGCAGCTGGAAGTAGTACTGGGGCTGTCAAAGCACGGATGTACACTTTGTTCAGCAACCTCTGATGGGACAAGCTTAGGATAGAAAGATCTGAAGGTGAGAAAGTCATCAAAGGATGACAATGCTTTAAAATAACTGGGTAAGGTGCACCTAAACTCATCCATCAGAATTTATGATGGATGAATGACTTCTATACTGGAGACTTGCCAGGTTCAATAGCAGACTGGACAGTCAAAATAAGAACCCGAGAGGAATAACTAAACCACTGTAACTTTGACCTGAGATGATGCCAGGCATGTGGAATGGTTGGTTTTCTATTCTTACAAATAGTGTGGCTTAGTCACTTGAAATAGCAAATGTAGTTGATCAAGCACATTTTAAAGTATTTATGCTGATAGGGGCAAAAATGTTCAGAACAAATTGACATGAAGTGAGAAGAGTCAGGGATTTGGAGATAAAGTGTCTGTGGACCTGATCTAACTCCTCAGAAGTCAATAGAAAAATTCTATGTGATTTGAAAGATGCAGGACTAAACATTTCCTTAATATTGAGATTGCCCTATCTACAACAGATATGTCTTTAAAATATTTTTCTTCTTTCAATGGAGAAAGAACTGAAAAAATATTCTTAGTACTGTAGAAATGTCCTCTGTTGCAAGAAAGTCCCGTGTTTACAGCCCTCTGCAGATTGAATTATTATTTTTGTGGACATTTGGAAATGGGTATCAAAACTCCAGAGGATTTTTTTTTTTTTTTTTTTGAAACTTGTGTACTGCATGTTAAAATATATCCCACCCACGGAACAGGGCGGGAGGTTGAGTTTTCAGAAAAGAAAAGGCCATGACCAGATGGTCTAGGGAAAATGAGTTTTAATTTACAAATTCTACTCAATTCTCTTCAATCCCACTCTTCATGTCTTAATTTGACAGGTAACGTAGTGTTGCTAATGGTGAAGTCACCCACAGTGCACACGGTATAACTGAAATCTTGATACTTGTTGTTAAAGAGAAAAAAGTGCTGTTACCCATACCTGTTAAGAATAATGAGATAAATGTGTGGAGTGTAACAGAACTGATACTCAAGATGAGAGCAGCTTTGACTACCTACTTTACAACCTAAATAATGGAGAGAAAGGGAATAGCAGATGTCCCTTATCAGCCCCTTTATATAGATGGTGAAGGAAATACAGCCATATGATGTAGTTTTAATTGGATTTTCCTCAAACTGTGAATTCCAATAAATAATTTTGATGGGAGGAGAGGAAATCATGTCCTTAATGTTTTCATTAGCATTAACCACAGCTCATGTTTCTGCAGAGGTCAAAGACAAAAGAACTAGAAAGAAATTAGAGGCACCAGCACCATCTGGGTTCCAAGTACAAATGCCCTGGGGTTCTCCTTGCTCTACTGAACCTTTCTCCAAGTGCTCTAGCAACAGCAGCAAATAAGAAAGCAGAAAAAACACATAACTGCCATTAAGTAGGAGTATCCAAAGGCATCTCAGCAGTGCTGGCACTTTGCAGAAGGACATTGGTTTACGCTTAGCTTGAAGATTGGATGGGAGAGACCTGTCACCAAGCAACGTTATTTCCCAAACTAAAAGCATTTGAATTCCCAAAATTCTCAAATCTATCTTAGTTTACAAACACATAATGTGCTTTCTCTGCATAAACCATGCTACTTTGATTCATTGCTTCTGGAGAAACCATGTGCTCTATGCTTTTAGGATTCACCCAAGAATCACTTTTTAATACAACAGATATGGACAATGAGTGCAGGGTACTGAAGCTCAGGACCTTCTCTCTCTTTTTCTGTCCCCATGCTGCCAGATTTGAGGTCACAGCATTACATCACATGCAGTGGTGTATTTCCACACCAACTGGTTTGCTTAACTGGAGGTACTGTTAGAATACAGAGCACAGGGCTGGTTGTCAGAAGAAAAATGTTTCCTAAAGAGAGAGAAAAATGAAATGCCATTTAGGTATTAAAAGAAAACTGTGGAAAAATTAGATAGTCCTGTTGTTATCTAACACTCATCAAAGGAATCAGTATGCTTAATTGCTGGTGTGAAAACTCCTTTATTATATCATCTGCTATCGTGTGTTGGAAAGTACATAATAATTAGAAAAGTAGGCTCTGTTCACTTCAGAAGCAAAAAATATGCACAGACTTGCACTATATTCCATTAGCATCTTCATTCCACCATTTCTAGCTAGGTAGACCTATCCTTTCCCCTATCGAAGGTCTGCCTGAACAACCCTGCCCATCTGAAAGAGCTTGTTTATACTCAGAATCAGTTACCATCTAACCTGCTTTATTTCTACCACAAATATATCCACAGCCCAAAGAGATCCAGTTCTGCTCTTCATTTTAAGAAATGCATCCCACACTAATTTTATTGGCAGTTGTGTCTATACATTAGATCACACCCCAAACATGGAGTGGATTTTAGAAAACAAAACATAACAAGGTGACTATGAATATGTTCATTTAGGAGAGACTCACAAAATGGGTTAGATAAACATTCATTTACACAGATGAGCTACTGTAAAACAAGCTATAGCTTAAATGAAAATATAATAGCTGTTATGTAGCAGTTCTTCTAATAAACAGTTTTGTACCATGTTGCAAGTTCAGATTCACTCTATGTCATAGTAGAAACTTACTTGTCCAAGCAATGAAATCAAGCATCCATTTCTCTCCCTGTGACCTGTAGGGGAGAAAACAGCTAAACATCTAAATCACCTTCTTCAGGAACCTCATTCTCTCTGCTGATTTTCAGAGGAGCATAGGGCAAACACAAATGCCCCACAGACTTCTCAATTAAATGATTAATGTCTTCTTCTCCACATATCCATTAGTCTAGACAGAATAGTGTTGAATATACAAGTCATCTTTCCTTAAACATCAGGTTTTGGTTCCCTGGAAAACACCTAAAACTTCCTCATATATACAATAAGAAACTAATCTTGAGACCCTTCATTCAATTAGCTAATTATCTAATTTCTGTCAATGTACTCTAATAAGTAGATACTTATCATTAAACATAGCTCAGGTGAGGGTTTTGAGGGTTTTTTTTTTTTTGCTCAGGTGCAAGAGGACAAACCAAGTGACCTCATTATTCTTTCCTGTCCTACCATTTTGAGGCTGTGAACATGTGATATTTCTGAGGGGTCAATTGCCAAAACAGCCCAAACAGAAATGCCATTTATTTAAAAGTGGGTGTTCGTCCCTTTGGTGAAAGGTATTGAACTCACTAAATGCCACATTAAATTACATAAGCCAGAGGGTAGATTTAGACTATAATATATCTTCTGCTCTTCTAATTCTATAGGAGAACAAACGTTGGGGTGAAAGAAATTGTCCTTGTGAGCTATGGAGAGTTCCCTGGGATTTATTAGTCTGTATCCATCATTAAAAGGACTTAACCTGGTGTTAAATGCATATATCTGCCTGTCCAGAGCTAAAAGGGAGGGCACAAATGAACAGCACTACATGCATCTTTAATGCATAATCTTTGTCTCCTCAAAGTATTTATGCTTGCTTCACATTTGTAGCATTTTTTGTAGAGTTTCATAGGTGATTATGATAAGGGGTCCTTCCATCTTTCAGTGCCTATGCTCTCTCGCTCCCTTCTTTGCCCCATCAGCTCTGCAACAGCAAACCCTAAGGCCAATTTAAATCACATTTGATAGAAATGTAAAAGTTTCCATGTTACAATGATTCTATAAGTTTTGTGGAATTTTACAGCAGGCCAAAAAGGATATTTTAATTAGTAACACAGACACTTTTGGGATCTGATTCATCTGACCTGTTTTATACATCTACTGAGACATTTAAAATCCATGAGATAGATCTGGCCCTAGAGCTCTTATTTCTTTTTAGCTAGTACAAAACGAGTCTAGACAATTATATCACACATAAATATCTCCACAGAAGACACCTAAAGTTAAGTGGCTAAATCCCACCCTTTGAGCTTGAGCTAATTCCAAACTAAAAGCCAGTAAGAAAACATAGCACAGGTGCCCTGGCTTGCATAAGACTTATGCTTGCTCTCTCCTCACTGGCCTAATGGGTTTTGCGGCTTCCAGTTCCAGAAGATACTGGTACCTCATGGTGAGACAAATCATCCCAAAATATCCGCTGATTGCATTGTCTAGATCTCCATTAACTGTGGTGGGAGCTGAGATATCCACATTTATGTGACAGTCTTCACCTGGATCATGCTCCTAGGGCTCCAGTCAATTGCTTAAAAAGAGGCTTTTTAGGGACATTTCGGACACCCTAAAGTATCTGAGATGCCTGCAGTTGTCGTGATAGTCTGATATGATAAAGAAGCTGCAAAGAACCAAGTCGTGCTCAAACAGCACCTGGAGGGAATCCCAGGAAATATCAAAAGGTACAAAAGGGTCATGTTTAGAGAAATGACTCTGTGAAGAGCAGAAGGAAATCACTTATGAACATATGCCTTCGTATGTTTTCCTTTCCCTTTTGGATTCTGTTTCTTCCCTAATGCTTGTCAGCTCACACCAAAATCATCTGGTAGTGAGCTCTGCTCCTTTACTGTTGATTTATTCTTCTGCTCAACATCAGGAGTGGATCTCCTGAGGAGAACAAGAGTGCTATCAGTCTCTTTTGCTCCACCTATTGCAAAAACTTTCCCATGATTTTATGAAGGAGCTTCGAAAAAACAAATACATATTTCCTCATCCTATCAGCCTAATTCAAAATGAAAGTTCAAATGATTCATTCACAGCCCCCTCCAAAACTCTTTAATTCAGTTTTATACAATCAATTGGGAAATTTAAAAAACTCAGTTTGGCTAAGTTGAACCGTCATGCAGCTGTGGTGAAAGTCCAGGAACAGATGCATATGAAATCTGTTAGCATGAAATATTCATAGATTTTTTTATGGATATAGATTAAAAAAAAAACAAAAACAAAAACAAAAAAAAATTGAAGTATCTTTATGAGTAGAAATAAAAGACAAAATTAATTGAATACATGAAACAAAACTGTTTATTCTGTGTCAAATGACAGAAACAGTAAACAACTTTTGAATTTGGCACCACCGCCTTTCAACATGGCAGCACAGAGCAACAGACTCATTGAAATTTTGTGGAAAAGGCATCCCACTGACAGTTAGACCTGCATGTGTCACATCTCATTTCTCCTCCAGAACAAGGCTTTTCACAACACTAGCTTGGCAGAATAATCACCAAACCTAGGAGGGTAAGTGCCAAGAAGTTTCCCCTGAGACCAGCTAGGAAAAAATCTTCTGTGAAGTGGAAGCAAGGGATTGGGATTGGATTATCAACACTATCATTGGGAAACTCAGTTGTCTGAGCCAACAGCTGATACAGTCCACTTACATTTACTACAGCTATAGATTTGAATGTCAGTCAACATAATTATGTTCATGGGCTGAGTCCTCTGACTTCTGGTGTTTTCAGGCAGATTGGAGGTGACACTTGACAGAAAAGACAAAAATTCTTAAGAATTGATGAAGTGCCATCTTTGCCTTCTTCTGAGGCAGTCAGCCCTCCTTCATCAGTCTACAGAGAAGCTGAGAGGTCTTATGACACCACTCAAGGCTGGGATGGTTCCCCAACATTAGCTTCTCAAATGCCTTTTGCCTTTAGCTTTCAAATATATAGTTTCCCATGCAATAAACCAAAGATTTGGCCATAGTGGACTAAGTGTTTATGAGCTTCAGACTGGAACACCCAAATTTACCATATCTGAAGTTAAATGTGATTATGATGCAAAGACTCCATCTGGTACCTATTGCAACTGTGAAATGCTCTATGGCTCAACCTGTGTTTGTATCTTGCAACTGGCTTTTCACAGGCTCCTGGTGCCAGTCTGCATTCTGATTTCCAAAAAATTTAATGATGCATGTCCTGGAGATGTCAGAAATCTAATTCTAAGCAGAATTCACAACAGCAGCTGTGATCCTCTGGGGCAAAATCTATCACCAAGCATAGGGTGAAGTCTGAGCATAAAGCATCCTAATTTAACAGAGTTAGCTTTGGGGAGACCCAGTAACCCATGAATTTGGCACTATTTAGGAAGTATCCTTAAAATTTTGTCTTCGGAAATGATTTCCCTTAAAAAACAAGATGCAGGCTATGAGAGTTTTATGCCGTATCCCAGTATTTCCTGACCCAAGTGGGTACGTGAGCTTTGGTAAACCAAGTCATGAGCCTAGAAATTGTCAGTGGAGTCCCCAGACTGTTTTGTACTCCAGTTTTCTTAAGCAAAAGGACAATCAGCACCTTCAGGCTTATCCTTGCACGACCACCATGTTCTCTTTAAAGAAGATTGCAATGGTTGTCTGGAGAAAGGAGCCAGTTTTACTCCTGATGGAGGAGTAACCAAGAAAAGTAAGCTATGTCTGTCTCTGGGCCTCAACCTACAGCCAGCATGGTACCTGCTGGTTATGCCAAAAAGTCCTGAGAAAGCAACTGTAGCAAACTGTATTTGAGAATCTCCTGTGGTAATACTCAACTGGTCCATCTGCAACAGTACTTTATCATGTCTGTTGCCAAGTGTCTCCTTAGGATGAGGCCAAATATTTTTGTGGCATAACACAAAAGTGCCATCTGCTCTCTGCACGGAGCCTGAGGAAAAAGGAGCACAATTTGATTAAGCAGGAGATAACTGATCTTACATGAAAACAATTGCAGAGCTTTGTTGTGATTGACAAGTTTCATGGGAATATGCACTAAAATAACAGACTGGCTTTTTAATGCCAATTACACTAAGAAGTCATCCACTTTGAAAGTGAAAGCAAGAAGAAATACTACTCCTCATCCAATGCCCAGCTTCTAGGACACAGGTGCCAAAATCATCCACACAAGTTAACACTTGACCTACGATTGATGTTCACCAGCTTCATCTACCTTATTTAAAACATTAGTATGTTCAAAGACATTTGGGTAAGGAAATAAAGAGTTGATGGACAGTCTCCATCCATTTTCCTAATGTTGATGGAAAGGTAGAATGACCTAACAAGTGAAGGACCCATCTGTCAGTGAGCAGTTTTGTGTTTGATTGTAGCTTATGTTGAACAGTGAATTTGGCTGCTGACCTCCTCCTTGCTGCTCTTTCCACTCCAACTCCTTCCCTACTTTCTCTATACAAATAAGGATTGTCTTCTGGACACAGAGGGCTCATCTTTAATCATATGCATCCTGCTTAATTATAGTAATTACAAGAGATATGACTAATTTAAAGAGTTATTCCTGTCTAGTCATTGGGTCCCACCAGATGTAATCAATCTAGCCCATTTATTCTATATGTATTAAGCTAAAAATTCCACCCCCCCAAAAAAAGCAGAATGGCTAAATGTCAAATCTAGCCGGACTGTTCAGGCGTTCCTCTCATCCAAATCACAATCAGAAATAGTAATTGACAAAAACAGAGACTTCCTCTCTTGACGTACAGGCCTCAAAATCAGGAGGAATACTTTCCTCTTTAGTCAGCTAAGGGTATTTTCACTGGGGAGGGAAGGACGCACCCATCTATCAGGTGAGAGCCTTGTTTATCCATACTCAGGATGACAGCCACTTTGTTATATTGATAGATTCTAACACAGGCTGGGAGTAGACATACTGATACGATTCATTACGCTTTAACATATGATGCTCTCTAGTTGCTGTGTAGAAACATTGACTAAGTAGAAGTCCAGCATACTGATTTATTGGAGCTGGCAACTTGAGTCCAATGAAGAATCCAATGCAGGGAACTTTTTGCCAATACACAGTAACTTTGTTTACTCAATAGAGGATGTATCCATCCTTCAGCTGGCATTGATTGTTTTCACGTTTTTTTTCTACAGACCCAGGCTGTAAAAGGAAAAAAAGAATTTCGCCACAGAAAGTAATTTGTTTTGGCAGGATAAAAAATGTTAAACCTCTATACAGATAAACCAAACAGGGTGAGAAAAAAAATAACTATCCTCTTCTGTAACATAAGGATTTTAATTTGGAGCACAGCTCACACAGTTGACTATTCCCCAGTTTACACTAGAAACATCCATTCGCACACAAGCAAAATACCACAATTTTTCTGCCCTGAAAGGCCTTGAGTGTTGTAATGGAGGGATGCCTGCCTTTAATGAATCCACCTGCAGAGATCTACTTCCTCCAACATGAATCTTCATGAGTGCCAGTGTCTAGCAAATATACCCCATTGGAACATTACAAAGGCTCATGGGGAAAGGAAACAATGATCACATACTGGCACACAAGTTGACAAGTTAGTCCTGGAAGAGAGTATAAGGAATCCATGAAAGACTTCATCTTTCAGACATGGCTAGAGACAGCTAATACCTACAGGTCATCTGGAGTAGGAGAAAGGGCTCTGTCATGAGGAACATCTAGTCTGGCTTTGGGAAGAGGGTTTGTGCTCTCCTGTAACAGGTAGGTAGGTCACAGGGAACTGCCAAAACCCTCTTTCTACCTATTGATGTTTAGTTCAGGTCAGGACTGTCCACATTTCAGGTTTTAAAAACTTTTAATGACACACAACAAATGCTTTATTAACCAATTCAGCTATTTCTCTGTCATATAGTCAAAGAAAAATCAGGGATTTTCTGCAAGAAATCCAGAGATTGTCAGGAAATATTAAACTTCCACAAAAAGTAAGAACATGTCCTGTGGTAGACCCCTGCAGAATTATTTCATTTTTCACCTGACTCTCCTGAATGGCTACAACACTCTGCATCTGAAGAGCCTGAAGTGTAACACAGAGAGTAAATAATACACCCAACAACATAGAAGGTTCAATCAGGAAATGGGTCTTATCTATTCAAGAGCTGTTTGAGGCTGCACATTCAGTGACACTGGTAAGTTGAGTGGGGTTTTTAGTTTGCAGAGAAATAAATTGTGGCTACCCAGATTTTCTGGAAATTGAGTCATTTGCTTTTATTTATAAATGGCAGGTTAGATGTGAAGGCTGAAGAATCATCCAAGTACCAATTGACTACACAGAGATGAAAAGGGAATAAGACTTGGTAAATACTTTTTAAAACATTATTTTTGACCAGAAATTTCAAATATATGTTTACTTACTTATAGATTTTTGAAATTATATGCAAATTTTCTAAAAGATATCAAAGAAAATAATAGAATATTTTCTGGGAAGAAGCCTTGCTGATGTGGACCTGAAGGTCCTGGTGGACAGGCTGAGTCAGCAGTGTGCCACTGCAGTAACGAAGGCAAATCAGATCCATGGCTGCATCTACAGGGGCATTGCTGCCAGAGACAGAGGCGCTTCGACTGTTCCGTTCTTCATCTAGCTGACTCTGCACCTGATTATGATTTTTGTTGCTTGTATGGGAATGGGCCAGAATGTGCTGTCCCATTGGAGGAAGAGCTTAAAGGCATCTTTTGTCATTATTTTTTTCAGAGCAGCTTTGCCATTTACTTGTAACTACAGATCCTGAGCTGGGTTGATGTAACTGAAGCCACTGACAGAGCATTTGTTTGTGCTTATCTGTAGCCTCTGCAACATGAAAAAACTAAGATAAGCCTCTTGTGTTTGCTAGTTCACCAGACACCAGAAGGACAAGTTTCTATATTGAATTCCTCAGAGAAATTGGCTATAAGCAGATTTCCAGGGGACAAAAAGGGGGGATTTTCAGCCTCACCCACATGTTCTTGCAGTGCTGCTGAGGGTTTTTTTGAGCATTCCAGCTTTTACAAGAAACAGGAGAAAATGTAGAAAGACTTAATGCAGAGGTCATAATTGAAGGGACATAGAAGTCTGGGATACAGAAATTTGTGGCAACAACACATCCTTCATACTGTGAGGCATGGTGTCATGCTAAGCAGGCTACACATCTGCAGGGTCAAGCTGCCTCATAGTCACATCCCGTCATGAAAGACTAAGAGTTCAAGAGCTTAACTTTATCTCCTCCATTGGCTCTTAAAATCAGGTTGGAAACATGGAGAGGACACCTCCAGAAAAAGACAATGAGAAAAAGAAACTGAAGTTACAAGCTGAAGTTCTGCCATCTTTATTCACGTGGAACAGCAAAGTTCTGTTTGAGACTTCAGTCCTGGTGATAGAAAACAAAACAATGAAGTCTTACATATAGATAACTCTCAAACAATGGAATTGTCAGTGTAAGATATGTCAATAAAAAAGCATCAGACTCCAACACAGTTCATGTGCTTTCTGGTAAACCAGATTAGAACAGCATCGTAATTCTGGATAAAGGATTCTCCAGCTCCATGTTTCATTCTACATATATTTTGCTAATCTTCCTCTCTGCAAGTGAAAAAACCTCTTCAGGAACAAAGCAGAAAGAATCTCTTGGCATTCAACAAACCTTTAGAAACAGTAAATTCTTACTGCAAATTACACTTTCCCACACAGTACCCCTCCTACACAGACAGCAATGAACACTTAATGCCCCAGGAGTGCAAGGAGGCAATTCCTCGTAAATGTTAAGTGCTGCCTGTTGCTACCTTCCAAATGTCACTTCAAACAGTTGTGATTGAACGAGCAAGGTCTGTTGCGTCCTTCCCCCACCAGCATCATTACACATCGCACTGAATTCATATCCATGCATAAATGTGCTGCATTTCTGACAACAGTGCGAGGGTACTGAAGGGACTCCACTTATGCATATAAGTAGACGACAAAGTTCAGGTGTCTGGGTAAACTGTAGAGCAATTTCACCTTTTTTTTTGTTGTGTAGGAGACAAACACCCTAAGGGTATTTTCTAAAACACGTGATGAACTGTACCTATTTTCCTCCACTGCATGTAAAGACAACGTGAGCAACCAGCTCAAGATAAGACACGCGTGCTGTAAAAATGTAAATGTTTGTCTTTAACAAATAGAATTTATAACATTCTAAAAAAATTTATTTTTTAAAGAATATATTTCAAAAATGTATTGACAATATTGCCTTTCAATTAAAAAAAATACATTAAAAGACATCTATGCTGTGAGTAGATGTTTTGGGGAATGGAAATGAGTGATGCAACAATGAGGAGGTTTATTTTCCTAACGAAGCATGAAACAGCTCAGTAGCATCAAATCATCAAACACCAGAAAGAGCACAGCCTTGCTTGAACTTCAGCAAGAACCCTTTGCCTCTCTACAAATACGCCCCAATCTTGTGCTCTGAGAAATATTACAATTATAAATATTGTTATTATGTATATGTAATATAGTCCATCTTAGCTTATTCAGTACATTCAGACCAATAAAATTGTATTCTTAATAAATTAGGTAGAATTTTTTGGTTATTTCAATTCTGAGAACATCATGTAAAAGGCAATATATAAGCAGTAAAACTACTGTAGAATAATATAAAAAAGATTATTTAAAAAAACCCAAACAACTCTTTGGGTGCATTTTTAACCAACAAAAGAGAAGATACTGATCAAGCATGGATACTTCCAGATAACTTATGTCTCTAGAAATTTCTAGTGAACTATGAGTTGATTTTTTTTTTTTTTTTTACTGTGGATCCTAAAGTGTTATATATTGTCTCTGAGTACTTTCAAACAACTGCTTCACTCGGCTCGAGAGATTTCTGCACATTAGTGAAGGGTGAGACTTATACATTTTGACATTGTTTGGAGAACTTCCCCATATAAGCCAAATATAAGCCAAAACTGCCATTCTGGGCAGACCAATGACCCATGCAGTCTGGTACTTGTCTCACAAACCACGTACAACTCAGAAACAAATTTTTTATCACTCATTTGGATGTTTATTATCAAATGGTGCCTAGCAGCATTTTTCATGGTATTTAAAAAAACATAGGACTGTATTCACTACATTCCTTGGTGAAAAGATTGTTGTTCTTCTTATGAGAAATTAATCATAAAGCTAAATTTAAAAATAAAAATAGAATAGCACAGTAATTAAAATAGATTTAAAGGAGTTTAATTTGCCAGTTCTTCAAACATTTTAATTGGCATGATTCCACTATAGTCAACTGAACTATGGTGATTTTTTGCACCTTAGAGTCTAGACAAAATTTAAAAGAGAAAAGGAAGGTCATGATATGCTACCTGTGCATAAATCCTACCGTAACAACAGAACCAGAGGAGCTATTTAGGATGGGTAAGGAGGGCTACAACACAGTGTGATCACTAGAACAAGAGAGGTCGGAACGAGAATTGGACTTAGCTGTCAATGTACATTTCAGCATAACACTCAAAGTAGTTAGATTTACAGCCAAAAAGAATGGGATTATATAGCATATTACCCGACAGCAAGTCAGCTGGCACCATTGTGTTGGTGTTCCAGTGGTATGTAAACCTCCAAGCAGTATAAGCAAGTAGTGCAACAAGGCTGGAGGAAGACACAATTAATGTGCTCCTTAATCAGTGTTATTTCTTACAACCTGTACCCTAAGCTGTTCTCTGAGAAGTGATCCTGGCCTTGTTGGTTCCTCCAGAACTCACCGAGGAGCTTCCTCCACATCCCAAAGATTGGTTTAAATAAAACAGCAAACTTTAAAATAACACAAACTCTCAAATGAAGCTCATACACAGTGAAGGCAATAAACAATCTTAAACACCAAACCAAACTGTACCAAGAAACCCTAAACTCCTGTTGTGGAATGAACTTTCTTTTTTACTTTAATTGAAGATCTCAGCAGGGACTGTGATATAAAACCCTGCGGGATACTTGTTAATAAACTCAAATAGTCCCATTTTCATTTCTTTACCCATTAAATAGATGATCACAATTTGAAAGAAGGAGAACAATTTTCAGCATAGAAGAGTTCATTATCGATTTGTCCCATCCTGGGTAGTTTCCTTCTGGGGTGGGGGCTAAGTTGATAGCAAATTAACTAATTGTCATTGCAACCAGTGTTTGTTGTTCTCAGAAAGCTAATTCAAGCCAGGAGTGGCATGAATTTACATTTCAATTCCTCATGGGTTACTACAAGATTCTGGTCAGAAAGCGTGCAATTGTGCTTAGTGAAAACCTCGTTAAAGATTAATCTAGCAAAGACTGGCCATAAACATTTACCACTGTAATACCATAAAAGTTAATGGTATCAGTAAACAGGACACTGGAACAAGACAGGCTCCATGAGTGATGGTGGAGGGGGAACAAATCCCAGACTGGAATAGCAGCTTGCAATCAGTTGGTAGGACTTGCTTTGTATGTGGCATTCAGAAAGCAAGAACTGGTCCCAGTGGGAAAGGCTGAAGTGGATTCTCTCTCTTGATTTGCTCAGGCAAATGATTGCTTAACCCATCTGTTGTTAGGGAACGGTTCCCTGCAGAGAGAGGATCTACCGCAAGCATCAAGCTGGCCCTTGGGAGGAATACGAGACACAACCAAGTCAACAGAGCAGCTTTCCTATGAATTTATGATGGTTAATATCTTTCTCCAAGCAGCCATACCTGAAGAGGGAAAATTAATCCGTCAGCTGCATTCAGAGGGCAGATTGGAAAAAGTACTTAACAAATATAATCTAGAAAGCTGCCCAAATAATGATATTTAATGGCAGGGAATTTCCTACTGAACAACATCCCTTGTTGAATTTCAATTGAAATTGTGGCAGTCTCATTCATAGATACTGTTTGTCTTTCTTTTGCCACTGCTGTTGATAATTCCTCACATACTGTTTATCACACGGTAACATTATATACCCAATGGGACAAAAAGTCATATATTCCCTTAAAAAAGCCAACCTGAAGTGCAGACAATGTCATTATACATATTCATACCTACAAGATGAATGCCAGTGCATTTATAATGGTTTATTAATCCAGAAAGAACTTTATACTATTTTAATAGAGTTATATTCTATTCAACTGTCCTATAAAAACAGCAAAGCTGGGAATAGTAAATAATTATCTAATCCATCAAGATTCTGAATACAATGAGTATTGACTTTTTCTTTTTTATTTTTGAATGTTTCAAAGCAATTCCTAACTCTTTCTTTACCCCATGACATCAAGTACAGTGTTAATAACAGAAAAATACCTTCAATTAACTTCCTAACATGTTAAAAGGCAATCCAAAAAGCCTAAACCACACAGAAAAGGTTCAAAAAGACAGTAATTATTTTAGAGTGATACTATTAAAAAAAAATTAAAATTTGAACTGCTACATATCAGAAAAAGCAAAGCAGCGTGAATTATATACTTATGTAAATAAAGCTAACAGGCGATAACATTAATTAGTGGCATAAAACTTTTGCTCATCATCCTGCAGGTAGCAGGTATTAGTTTGTGAGGATTAATTTATATTTTAATTAGAAATTTACATAGTTAGCAGCTTTGCCGTGAACAATTAGCAACCCCAGTGCATTTAAGGATTTTCAATTTAGACTACACATGCGGACTTTCAAAGGGTCATTTTGGAGCAATCTGTCTGGTTTCACAGTAATGGGAAGCTACACTTTTCCTTCATACCTACCTGTTACCTTTGGATAAAAACATCTAAAAAGTAGTTTATAGTACTTAAAACATGATTTGGCATCCAATTTCAATTTAGTTGTCATAAAATGTTTATTTTAAATATTAATTGGTAGGGAAGGTCTCTACAGAGGTTGAGGGAGATAAAATTATTTGCGTTATAATGAATTTTGAGTGACAATAAATCAGACTTATGTGTGTTGGGTGAGTCGGAAAGTGACAGGAATGTTTGGTTCAAGATATAATTAAGTTTTAGGTAAGATTAGTGAATCAGAGGTTAAATAAATTTCAAATAATTCTATAACATGTTGGCAGTGTATATAGCATGAAGTTTGATCTATATAGAAGCAATGAGAAGAGAAATCTGGGTTGGATGGCTTGTATGATTTATTATAGATGAACATAGGGGAAGATTTGGGGTCTGCTCTCCATAACACCATTGTGAAGGCAGAAGAACTGCACCACAGACACAGTATAAGATGTCTCTTAACCCACTGGCTGTTTTCACATGATCACATCCATCAGAATCTGGCCCAAACAACTTCACTATCTTAGGTGGTGGGAGGATTTCACTTCAGAGGTTTTTCATTGCAAAAAGTGCAAGAATTTTTCATTTCTGAGCAACTAGATTGAACTCAGTTCAGAACAGCAGTAGCCTGGGGTATGTTCCCAGCTGACTTGTGCTCATTCCTCATCCTGCAAAAAAAGTTTGTGCTAGAGAAGCCCAGAGGAGAACACCAGCAAAAAGTCTGTGCTTCACCTGAAATCTCATCCAGAGCTAGTGGGGTGAGGAAATGGAGTCCTTGTCTGCAGCCTTCAGTTGCCATCATGCAACACACATGGCAAACGAGATAAAGTGGACACATTGATATCCTGGTTTGGCTAGAACTATTGTTTCTGATAAAACACTTTTTTAATCAAGTAAAAATTTCCATCAGGATGTGGTTGTTTCCCTGAGTCTCCCTCTCAGACTGCTGCCACGGGAACTGTCATGTACCAAGAGTAGGAGACAGTGGTTCAGTCCTGTAAGCATCCCAGCTCCTGCATGGAGACATGCAGACTGACACAAAGGCATGATCTCCACCCCAACCTATGCAGTGTCTTATCATAGAATCATAGAATCATAGAAT
>NW_010311592.1:0-7632 GCF_000700745.2 Antrostomus carolinensis
ATTCTGTGATTCTGTGATTCTGTGACTTGGATCAGCACTAGTATAGGCAGTAGGACCAGGGAAGTTCTCTTACCCCTGGACTGGGCACTAGTGAGGCTGCACCTCGAGCACTGGCTTCAGTTTTGGGCCCCCCACTACAGGAACAGGAAAGATGTTGAGGTTCTGGAGTGTGTCCAGAGAAGGGCAACGGAGCTGGGGAAGGGTCTGGAGCACAAGTGTGCTGAGTTCCCTTGTGGCTGAGGGAACTGGGGTTGTTGAGGCTGGAGAAAAGGAAGCTGAGGGGAGACCTTCTGGCTCTGTCCAAGTCCCTGCAAGGAGGGTGGAGAGAGGTGGGGGTCAGTCTCTTCTCTCAGGTAACAAGCAATAGAACGAGAGGGAGGAAACAGCCTCAAGTTGCACCAGGGATTGGATCTGAGGAAACATTTCTTCACCAGAAGGGTTGTCAAGCATTGGAACAGGCTTCCCAGGGAGGTGGTGGAGTCACCTTCCCTGGAGGTATTTAAAAGATGGGTAGATGAGGTGCTTAGAGACATGGTTTAGAGGTGGAATTGGTAGTGTTGGGTTTGCAGTTGGACTTGATGATCTTAAAGATCTTTTCCAACCACCATGATTCTGTGATTTCTCTTTTCTCTCCCAGCAACTTGAGTTTAACTCTTGGTCCCATTTAGGGTATTATCAAAGCACTTAGTGAGTGATTGGGACCAGAATTTTTACTGCAATGCCAGAAATACTATAATCTCCAACAAGTTCATGACATGGTGGTGGTGGCCTCATATTCCTTTCCTGTAGGAAGTCAGTAGCTTCCTTGGCTGCAAAAGTACGGTTGGACTCGATGATCTCAAAGGTCTTTTCCAACTGAATGCTTCTATGATTCTATGAAATGGGCAATTTATAGGCATAACTATAAGTATTTAGAAAGCACAAGGTAGAGTTGGGCAGGTGTGGACATGTTCTGGGAAATCCTAAAAAAGAGGGCTACCTATTGGTGGCTTTTTGGTGAGGCTGTCAAAAGCTGCCTTCCTAGAGATAAAAATTCAATAGCTTTTTGCTGTGGATGTGGCCACAATTATCACTCATTTAAAAACAGTCTTGCTAATAGAGTGTTTTATCATGCTGGGCAGTCTCTGCATTCTTCATTATTTAGTGTTTGCTAAGCTGATGGCTCTTCCATAGCTCTTCCCTTATCTGTGCTCCTTCAGAATTGGATTTTATATTTTCCGAACCAGTCAGATATGACAAAGTCATTTTCTCTTGTCTTTTGAGGGAATACAAACTTCTATTTCACAATAACCATTTAAGGATTAAAGTTACTGGAAGAGGATGAATTAACTGAGGAAGTCAAGTAAATTTTAAATAGGTTATATATGAAAATGGAAGTAAGGTTTCCTCTCCTCTTCCTCTACCTCTCCTCTTCCTTTTCCCTCACCGGAGCTTCAGCTTTCTGAAGCCCTCTGAATATTTTACAAAGAAGGAATTATTATGCACATTGAAGGAGCTGAGACAATCTTTACATTTTTAAGATGGTTGCATGCTGTGTGTAGGTAGGAAGATGAAAGATTAGCCATTAGCTTCGCGAGTTCCAGCTATCCTTTTAAATTCAGCCAGCTGGTGACATCTCCTGACTTCAGATCATTGTAGTCAGCAGTTAACGACTGCCTGGCTTAAACGTTGAGTTTGAAATGACTTTCTCACAAAGCTCAGATAAAACAGGATTGTCTTTCTCTTCTAGATGGTTTATTGGAAGTAAAGTTTTCTTTCTGTGTACCATGTGCCCACGTATGTTTGAAGATCAGTAGATACCCTTGCATCCACCTGAAGGTCTGCTCAGTGTATCTTGTTCTCTCCATGTGTGCTTTCTCTTTCTCATCCTTAACGAAGAATATTTTTAATATCATTTTAGTACCTTAACAGTTTTATCTAGACAAACAGGACTCTGGCAATAATTTCAAGAAAGACATCTCCTCTCCTGTCATTTCCTTGTCCACAAAAAGAAAATCTCTTTAGAAACAGATCCTGAGACTTAATATTTAGTCAAAGTAAGGTGGTGCATCAAGGAGACCCCTGAGAGGAATCATTGTGTCAGGAGTGTATTGAAATTAAGATAGAAATGAAAAAAGAAAAACCACTCAGAGTGTTTTTATTGTGGGCTGTTTTATTGGCTTTTTGTAGCACCCCAGGTCCTGGGTTCATGCAGTTGGGTGGGCATCTTACTGTGCCTGAAAATTATGTGCATACGTGCACGCTTACCCTTTTTCTTGGAGAAAAGCTTCAAAAGAAAGAAGGACTCAAAACATACTGTTTTTGTAAAACCAGACTTAAACCATTGATTTCTTTGACAGTTGTCAAAGCTTTTGACTTTCAATACCAGCTCCTCCCTGTCTCCTACTGTCCCTTGGAAGTTGTCACTGGAGCAGAGATTCATTAAAAAGCAAAGATTGAAAGTCTTTGACACAAACCTGGCTTCAAAGAGACGTCAGGATGACCCTGTGTCTGCAGCGGCAGAAACTAGAAGGTAAACTTTCAATAACTGAGGAAAAATATGAGTACACATTTGGAATTAACCTCTGCAGCTCAACCCTGCCTACCTATAGGGGAAGCACCCTGGTATTAGAGGAGAGGCATGGGAGACCACTTCTGAGGGCTAACTCCATCGCTGGAACTGCCATGCCCTTGAGGACATCTTAACCCTGCTGTACCCACAGCAAAACAAATAGGATGAAGCAGTTTGTCCACTATCTACTCATCACTCCACAGGCACAGAATCACAGAATCGTTGAGTGGTTTGGGTTAGAAGGCATCTTTCAAGGTCATCTAGTCCAACCCCCCTGCACTGAGCAGGGACATCTTCAACCAGATCAGGTTGCTCAGAGCCCCAAGGTCCAACCTGACCTTGAATGTTTCCAGAGATGGGGCTTCTACCACCTCTCTGGGCAACCCGGGCCAGTGTTTCACCACCCTCATTGTAAACAATTCTTTCCTTATATCTGGTCTAAATCTCCCCTCTTTTAGTTTAAACCCATCACCTTGTCCTATTTTATTGCTACAGGCCCTGCTAAAAACTCTGTCTCCATCTTTCTTACAGGCCCCACTTTAAGTGTTGAAAGGCCTCAATAAGGTCTCCCCGGAGACTTCTTTTCTCCAGGCTGAGCAGCCCCAACTCTCTCAGCCTGTCCTCACAGCAGAGTTGCTCCAGCCCTTGGATCATCCTCATGGCCTCCTCGTGCAGGACCTGGCACTTGGCCTTGTTGAACTTCATGCCATTGGCCTCAGCCCATGGATCCAGCCTGTCCAGATCCCTCTGCAGAGCTTTCCTGTTCTCAAGCAGATCAACACTCCCACCCAGCTCAGTGTCATCTGTGAATTTACTGAGGGTGCCCTCAATCCCTTCATCCATATCATTGATCAAGATGTTAAACAGGACTGGCCCCAACACTGAGCCCTGGAGAACACCACTGGTGACCTCCAGCTGGATTTATCTCCATTCCAACCACACTTTGGGCCCGGCCATCCAGCCAGTTTTTAACCCAGCAGAGAGTGTGCCTGTCCAGGTCACTGGCAGCCAGTTTCTCCAGGAGGATGCTGTGGGAAACAGCATCAAAGGCTTCACCAAAGTCCAGGTACACCACACCCACAGCCTTTCCCTCATCCACTAAGTGGGTGAGCTTGTCATAGAAGGAGATCAGGTCAGTCAGGCAGGACTTTCGTAAACCTATGTTGACTGGACCATGTTGTGGACCACTTTGCACCCAGAAGGTTCATCCTCTCTTTTTGCCTGCCTCCTCGTACTGAAATAAGCTTTGATGGGTAACAGAAAGAATCCTCCAACACTCAACAAAGTGATGCCTTGGAAAATGGATGGTGAAGCCCTTTTATACCACTCAACTGGAGTAAAGAATCTATCATCTACAGTCACTTTAAGGTCCATTTCTGCTGCCAGAGTGGTGTAAAGGGGTCTCAGTACAAATGAAAATCAAGCCAGATGAGATGGTCATTGATGGCATCAAAGATGCCTTTCATTTCGTAGTCAGGCCACGCAGCGGCGGTGAGCTGAGACGGGTCTTTGTGTTTAACCCTGGTGTTTCTAATGAACTGAATTCGGCTCTTAAACGGGGCTAAATTTCTCTCAAGTTGGAGCTTATATTTTTTTCCTGTCACTGAACTTGTAACACATCTTGCTGTATTGATTGCACACGGGGAACTTTTTTCGGAGAGATCTCTTACTAGAGAACCTTACTTAAAAGCCAGATTAAAGATGATCAACACGTGCCTGACCTCACGCAGGAGAAGGGATTTGTGAATGTTGTCGCTTTATTATTGCAACAAAAGTAAATTTCTTGCTAAAACAGAAGAAGCTGCAATTTTTTTTTTTCCAAATGCAGAATATCTGCCAATAACTTCACAAGATAAATCTTGAGTGCTTGTAATATTTGATTAATATCTGTGGCTTCAATATTGCTTAATCTAAATGTCAGCTTTCCGTTTTAGCTTCTGAAGGAGTCTCATTTTCCAATAGTTTTTTTTCCTGTTCCACTAACTGAACAGTTGGTGCTTTTCTGCAAATGCTTAAACCGTGGTCAGATCCTCTTCTGAGGTGCTCTGAACCTCTCTCCAGCTCCCTGAAAGGAGGGTAGAGAGAAATGGGGTTGGGTCTGTTCAACCAAGGACCAAGTGAGAGGACAAGAGGAAATGGGCTCCAGTTGTGGCCAGGGCAGTTGAGATTGGATGTGAGGAAGAATTTCTTTGCTGCAAGGGTTCTGAGGCATTGGAAGGGGTTGCCCAGGGCAGTGGTGGAGTCCCCATCCCTGGAGGGATTGAAGAGTCATGTAGACATAGTGCTGAGGGACATGGGTTAGTCGGGGACTTGTCAGTGTTGGGTTCATGATTGGACTTGATGAGCTTAAAGGTCTTTTCCAATCGAGGCAATTCTGGAATTCTGTGTGATTCATAATATGATCATCTCTTATGTCTTTTTCCATCTCATGGCTGTGCACATACTGTCTGAATGGACATCTGGTGTCCTGGGGTGATCCCTTTCCACCTCTGCCTTGCAGACTGTTTGATCGGGATCATGTTAATTCAGTTTGAGTCTATGAGGTCTTTTACAGATGAACAAATTCACTCTGTCCATGCCCTGAGCTGACCACAAGTTACATGAATGTGAATAGTCCTACAATAAGCTCAAGATGTCAAGCCCTGCACCTGTATAGAGTGTATTACTTTGGCCTGGGGATGGCTGGTTCAAAATTGTGTTGGACATCTTCATTCCTATGGGGTACTATGTCCAGTTCTGGGGCCCTCAACATAAGAAGGGCATGGACCTACTGGAGCCAGTCCAGCGGAGGCCACGAGGATGATGCGAGGGCTGGAGCAGCTCTGCTGTGAGGACAGGCTGAGAGAGTTGGGGCTGTTCAGCCTGGAGAAGAGAAGGCTCCAGAGAGACCTTCTAGTGGCCTCCCAGTACCTGAAGGGGCTCCAGGAAGGCTGGGGAGGGACTTTGGACAAGGGCAGGGAGTGAGTGGACGAGGGGTGATGCCCTGAAAGTGGCAGAGGGGAGATGGAGATGAGATGTGAGGAAGAAATTGTTTGGTGTGAGGGTGGTGAGACAGTGTCCCAGGTTGGCCAGAGAAGCTGTGGCTGCTCCTCCCTGGAAGTGTTGAAGGCCAGGTTGGATGAGGCTTTGAGCAACGTGGTCTAGTGGAAGGTGTCCCTGCTGATGGCAGGGGGGTTGGGACTGGATGATCTTTAAGGTCCCTTCCAACCTAAACCATTCCATGATTCTGTGATTCATATCTAGTTGGTTCAGAGGAGACTAGAGGAAGTGAAAGGAAAAAAGTCTTGGGCATCTTACCTGCATCATCATGGTTCATATCCACACAGCTCCCTCTTGTCAGTCCCACAGCTCAGCCTGTTCCTGTGCTGACATCTCTGGGATGCTGCAGACATGACCATTGTCATCTCCTTGCTGCTGCAAACCACACCATTGTCCACAACCTGCTTGGGGCTGGTATTTGATATATTATCAATGACTCCACGAGCGATCAGCAACACTATGGATTTGTTTTCTCCCAAAGAGCCTCCAAGTTGAATGGATTGACTTAACATATCAAAATGGGATTATTTTTTTCCCCTTTTAAGTGTCAATTCAGCAAAATCTGAAAACAAATCCATGTCTGTTTCTCTCAACACCAACTGAAGCTGACCCAAGAGCTGAGCAGAGCAATTCAGGCAGCAGACAAGAGTCCAGCTGATACCATCTTAGCTGAGTTGGCTTTTGGAGGACTAAAACCATGGAAAATTTGTTTGGGACAACAAAGTGTAAAGACTAACTTTCAAGACCAGCAGGGAACTGCTGACCTCATGAAGATGAAATGGCTGGTTTGATAAACATGAGCTTCTTTTGGTTTGTTTTATGACTTTGGCAATAAAATTTCATAGCTTAAATATGGGTCTGATTTGCTGGATCTCAGAGAACGAAACCACACAGTCATCAGCCAACTAAAAGCTTTTGCTTTCTTGTCAAAGTGATCTCCTAGTGTCTTTCAGTGCTTTTCTTTTTCCATTCAGTGTCTGCAGTGAAGCTGTTCTTATGGATTAGTGGTTGCAGCTTTCCTCAGCCTCAATGCTTGACATCAAATATTTAATGGTTAGAAAATGAGACGTCGTTTTTCTGACCTGGATGCTCAGCATTTAGAGTTTTTTTTATCTCACACAATAGGCACACCACCGTGATGCAGTCCCAGTATTGATCTGGTGCCGTGGGGTCAGCACTTAACTTACCGTCATGATTACACTAATTACTCTTGTTCCATCTTTCTTTCCTCCCACCCACCGGCCTTAAACGCAGGGGATTGTCATGTAAATAAGTGACCTAATTAGCGATGCTTTCAAACCATTTTACAATGAGGATCCCTCATGAGTAATATCAGCAAATCAAGGTTTTTCTGTGGAAATAACTCCAAAAAACCTGCTGTCCACTCCAGTTGGTTCAATGCATTAGGATCTGCTTTATCTCTTCTGAAGAAAATGACTCACTGGTGTCAAAAGATTAATAGCAGTAAGTCCACCAGCTTCTCCTTGGCTTGTTAGAGGTGACAGCTTACTATAGTGTGGAAGGGGCAAAATCATCTCCAAAACTAGGTGGCTGGACTCAAAGGTGTGGTCAACCGTTGATGTCACCAGTGAGTCACTTTGCCATGGTGCTTGGGCTATGGAATCATTCTGATCTAACCAGCTTTTATACTGGTATGGGACTTGGGGGCAATAGCTCTTAAAGAAGCAGGAATTGCGAAGAAATCAAACTATGATTCTATGAATGTGTCTTGTCCAGGAGGATATAGAGGAAAGTGTGAAGATTAATATCCGTGGGAACTTCAAAGAGTTTTTAAACATAGGCTGAAGAATGGGAAACACACAGAATCCACCCGCAGGAAAAGAGACAAGCACAAAGATTAACATCAGCAAGAGCACTAATTGCATTTTGCATCAGCTGCATCTGTTGTTCCCCTCTTCCTCGATTCACTCGTTGCTCCGAATTTTTCTGTAATTTTCACAAATGGCAGCATTCCTACCTGATGCTCACCAGTGAGTTAATGGTGGAGCTGATGTGCTCTGAGTCAGATACCACTGAAATAC
>NW_010311593.1:0-8311 GCF_000700745.2 Antrostomus carolinensis
ATATATATATATATAAAATTATATATATAAGAGGTTAGAAAGACTCTTGAAGTTTAATTTGTCTATTTACCACCATTATTCCCTGAGGCCTCTATTTTATGCACACACCTTTCCAGACCATGCTTTACTGCTAATTGAACTTAACTGCAGCCCCTTCGCTTATCTTTTTTCTTTCTTATTCCTATTCTTTGCACTCTCAAAGAGTAGACTATACTCAGATTTCTAATTTCTTTAAATCTTTAATCAACTTGTGTTCTTTTATTTATTTATTTATTTATTTATTTATTTTTACAGCACAGCTCATGTCAGTTAATGTGGTGATGGCGGACTTTGAGGGAATGGTAGAACTTTTTCCCAGTACTGAGAAATCCAGGACGTAGAAATTGTGGGGAATGCAAGAGCTTCCTGCTTCTCTAGCCCATACCCACAGTAACCATTGCAGCTTGTGGTACAACCGGTGCTCTTGCCACATGTTTCCTTAGCCATAGAGTGAGTAGTACCAACCAGTACAGCTGATGCTGTCACTCACTCTGGTGCCACATCATCTAGAATCATAGAATGTTACGAGTTCGAAGGGACCTTAAAGATCATCTAGTTCCAACTCCCTTCTCATGAGCAGGGACACCTTCTACTACATCAGGTTGCTCAAAGCCTCATCCAGCCTGGCCTTGAACACTTCCAGGGTGGGTGCATCTACAGCTTCCTTGGGCAACCTGTTCCAGTGTCTGACCACCCTCACAGTCAAGAATTTCTTCCTAATATCTTATCTAAATCTCCCCTCTTCCAGCTTAAAGCCATTTCCCCTTGTTCTATCACTACCTGCCCTTGTAAAAAGTCCCTCCCCAGCTTTCTTGTAGGCCCGACACGTTCTTTCCTGCCTGAGGTATACCCTCAGCAGTGGATAGAGTGAACCTTTCTGTGGTGTGGGCAAGCCTTGGGCTCAGCTCGAACTCTGATGAGAGCAAGTCCTGCAGCTGTACACTTTCCCTGTATGCCAGCTGGTGTGTTCCAGATAAGCATAGCTGCTGTGCTGGTGCTCGGGGCACGTGGGGTGGGAGTGTATAAAATGATGGGGACCCATGCCACTGAGGTCACTGAACTTCCAGTTAGACTTGGAGTTGGAATTAGGCCTGGTGTATGATAGGCAATCACTGTGGACTATGTTTTGGTTTTATTTAACTACTTGGGATTTATGGTCTGTTCCGTATGGGTGGCTTTCAGGCTCTGTTTTCAAAACTGCATGTTAAAATAACTTAGTCTACAGTTGTCTTAATGATTTATTATCTTGCTAAGGTCCTTATCCGTTAAAAAAAATAGCAATCCTCTGTCCAAGTGTAAATAAAAAAATGACTTTATTTTGGCTACCAGTACTATCTGGGAATCCAGTAACAGATGTAAGATAAAAATGTCGTGATGCTCACATTGTTCCTTCTTAATGGGCAGAGGTGCCTCTGGATACTGGCACTGTGAGGCTAGAGAAATGTACGTCTGCTTGCGGGCTGACTTGGCAGCTACTCTACAGTTCGTGGTCTTTAGGAAACAATCCCGAGGACCACAATGCTTTTGGATGTTCCTGAGAGGAACCATCACGAGGCATTTTAACTATACTCCATATATCAGAGAGATGAGAATCATGTGATGCATAATGAAAAAAAATCAAATAGCATTAGTGGGTTTTGAATTTGTCCATAGCCAGCAGGTGCTAATCCATTGAAGCCTCACTCAAGGCTGTGTAAGACTTCTATACATTTACAGCACAGCATTATGGAAGTTGGAGAATTATTGAGAAGTAGTAGCTATGATGGAATTTTGCAGTGCAAGTTAATAACATTTTCTTGTGCACCATTCTGCACAGAGTAGCTGATCTCTGCCATCACTTCAGTTTGTTAACTGTAGCCACTGCTTGAATTTTTTTTTTTCTCTTCATGCACGGGTGTCTCAGCTGTTTTTTGGCAGGCCAGTAGTACACACACACACACACACACACACACTGCACGACCACCTTTTGCCCTCCTCTGTCTTAGTGAGGGGCCCGTCTGCCCAGCTCCAGCATGTAGCAGAGAGGAGCATCTGGCCCTTTGTGATTGGAAACTTGCTGGGTAACTGATTCCTTATGCAGAATTAAGGATGCTGAAATAGACCCTGATGACAGCAAAGCTTTCATGAGAGGGTTCAAGAAGTTGACATTGATGCCTTAGAACAGTTGAAAAGAAATAATGACGTGGAAGTGAACTAATATAAATAATTTAATAGGAAATCTCTGTGCAGTCTCAAATACAGTCCTCTTTTGTTCTGAAATATGTCAGTGTCTGGCTATTTTGCTCGTGTTATGGAGCCAGTATAAAGATCTGGAAAAGTTGTAAAATACTGTCACCAGCAGAATAGCAGAGTCAGAGCATTTCAAAAGAACAGCAGTTTTTCAGAGAACAAATTATGCAAAGTAACATCGGGGGAGGGAAGGAGCACTTTATCCTTACAAGTCTTACCATTTTACCATTACCCTGTATGTGATCTTAACAGTTTGGGAGTTGACACTTTTACAACATACTGGGCAAAAGTACTGGAAATTCAGTTTCCTGGTGTTGGGAAAAAAAAAAAAAATGAACAAGGCCAGCCTGTAACCAAGTAACTTAAGGAGTATCCCTCTAGTTATATTTAATGCTTTACACATCAGAACTGTTTTTTTCTTTAATTAAAAAAGGGGGGCGGGCAGAAGCTACTCTCTACTACTAGGTGATACAATATGAACAATCATCAGTGCTGTTCTACAAAACAGTTAGGGGTGGTAGCTAATATCCTTTGCTGGACTAGTCAGGGTTATTTAGAGTATCCGTTTGAAAATAAAATGAAAAAAAATGCAGTTGTGCACCACCTTTTTGTATGTTTACTATGCTGCTGCATTTAAAATATTTTGTCAGGATTTAATTTTCTTTACACTGCGCATGTCTATGTGTGTGTAGCTGGGATTTTGTGTGAACAGACTTCCTGTCCTTTAGTTTTTGAAGGCTTTTGGCTTAGTTTTTCGTGGCTTAATGATGTTTTATTAAAATATTAGAATATTGTATACAGTTGTTTTCAGTAGCATGAGTATTGGAACAAAGTACCATTTCATTAGTAGACTTCATCTGTAGCAGCTTTTTGAGTTTGAGGTAACACTTGTATATACTAAGCTGGGAGGCAATAGACCTAATCTTACACAGGTTTTGATTTTGATGTTTTTGTGGTGTGGGGCTTTTTTTTTTTTTTTTTAGTTAGTTTGTTGTTTGTTTTTTTTTTTCCCAGAGTCGTCTTCTGCTATCTGGTTGCAGTCTAATTTCCATTGTATTCATTCTGCTATAGAAATACTTAATGTCAGGAAGGAGATATTTACTGCAATACACGAGTCCAGAATTCATCATGATTCAGTGTGAAATCCGCTCGCCCTTTGCTCCCCACCCCCTCTTGAATTGGAATGAAATGTGCCTTAAACTGAAGTGAAATACATCACATGCAGCAACAGTGGGCCCTCGCTTTGCCTCTATTCCTGGTGTGAAATCGATACACTATCTTTCCTCCTGACCTGTTCTGTGACCTCCATTGCAGCTTTCATGCTGAACAGCAATTGCTTTGAACAGTCTGGGTCTGCCACAGCTCACAAATGATTCTCAGCTTCTGTCTAAAACTGGTGCTGATAACAAAGGCTTGATTTTAAATAATGCGGTTGTAGTCATCTTCTAATTATGAATTACATGAAAGTGCATGGTCTTCTATTATTAAACACTTTCAATAGCATGTACAGTACGTATGCAGTCAGAATAACTCCTCACTGAGAAGACGCTGGAGTTATGTTCCTAAATGTATCTGATAAACTTTATGTTGTTATGGAAGAAGAGAAATATAGCAAATGCTTCAGAAGACTGTTCATGCTATTTTTAAGTAGAAATGGTTTTTCTTTGACTTTATAACTGGCTGATATGGTACAATTTTTTTTTTACTAACGTTTGAATTTTCAAAGGAAAAAACATGTTGGACGATGCGTACATTCAAAGGAAAGGGGATTGTTTCTTGAACTAAGATTTTTTTAAAGCTGTTGCAAAACTAAGCAAACCCAATCCTTTGCTTAAAAAGAAAAAAATCAAAACAGAGAGGCAAATACATTCTGCCTTCCTGATTACTAATAGCGATTCGGGAAATATCAGCATTTTGAAGATTTACTTACTTATTTTTGAGTGTGATTTACCAGAGGATTACTGAAGGCAAAAGCAAATTGAAGATATAATGGGCATTTATGCTTGCACCAAGAAGTCTATTGTGTTATTAGCTAGATTACTTTAATAGCCTTTACTGGCTTTGAAATGAAGAAGCTGCATGAACTGCTGGATAAGCATTCATTTTTCCAAAATTTTGTGGTAGGAAATAGGATATCTATGGATTTCTGTTATGAAACGAATGTTTCTTAATGGAGTGTTCCTTTGCCATTCTTCTCCCCAAAACAAAAATGTGACTATAGCAATTTTGGCATTGTGATTGAAGTAAAAATCAGCTTGCAACATAATATGGTTTGCTAAGCAATGCTAAACCCTGTGATGATAAATGTACTGCCTGGATTTCACTTATTTATGAAACTGTTTACAATGAAATTAGTAAGAGAGAATATTGCTCTCTATATACATTTTTGTAATACTTAGCTATATAAATAATCTAATTCTTTTATTGTGCTTTCATGTATTCATTCCAGCTGTTACCAGCTTGGAGTTCTTGTATCACCAGAATATATCGCCAGGGAAGAGAGAGATTGTATAATAATGGTGCCTATGTAATACAAAGATTAATAAGAGTGGTTGTGAATCACTGTTGTCAGACTAAGTAGTATGTTACTGAAATAATATCTGTTCATTAAGTGATATCTGTTTGGAACGTTTTCCAGTGATCTTTATTGTGTTAGAGTTTTACTATTACTGTCACTTTTATTTGGAGAACTTAGGCTGTGTAAAACTCACTACCTTTCCAAAATGTAATAATATAATTGTAATATAGGGATTCAAGGCATACTTATTGATGCAGTATCACTGTCCAGTAGCAGTATCAAAACCAAACAAACAAAATACAGCAACAACAAAAAATACCAAACAAAAAACCCCACCAAACAACAAAAAACACCAAACTGTTTGACGAATTATCTTAAAACATGCCTAAATGGGCTCATAAGAATCAGATAACTGGGAATCAAAATTAAAATAAACAGGTGGTGCTGCTGGAAAGCTTTTTTTATTCTTCTTCCTTCCAAGCAAGTGGAAATGCTCCTTAAAAAAATAATTTTAAAAAAATCTACTGCATTTTTCTGTGAGGCTTTCAATGCCACCAGCTGTTTTCTCTCCATTAATACATTTAGATCGCCTTATGTTTTCACTTATTGTTCACAAAGTGGTGTACCTCAAAAAAAGATGCCTTTCAAAATAGGTCCAAGTCAGCAATAGGCAATGAGGAGTTTGTATATTTGAGCACTAGTTATTGAGACCATTTATTCCTCAACACAAACATCATCCTTTTTGACTGCTAAATGACATCTACGGTTTTCTGTACAACTCCAGGCTTATTTTTATTAATTTTAGACTTATCTCTGTTAGTTGTTTGGTTTTAAAAGTAATTTAAAACGTGTCATACTCTAAATGTGGATGAAGTAACATAATGCAATATATTCAGCTCAACCCAATATTAAAGAGTATGTATGTGTGCAATACTGTAGTTTCAAGGAATAATATCCCCATTCACTTATCTGCAAACACACACAAATTGATATGGTTGCTTACAGTATTGCATAAAATTCGTATTTACATACCCGTGATAGAAATTGCACTTGCAAAACAAGGGGGAGAATTTTTGTTACTTAGGAATCAATTTCTGTTCAGATGTATGTATGTGAATGGTGTGTGCACACATTTTGGCATGTGTAGTGCTACAGGCACAAGTTCAGGATCTGCAAGAACTTAGGCTCCAAGTAAGCGAAAGAAGAATAAGTAGCTCATATGTCCATGTTGCTGCTGCTGTTGTTTCTTTGTAAACACAGTCTTAGTTTAATATAATCTTTCTGTGAGAGTGTATTTTGTGAGGAATTGCCACACAGTGGTTCAAGAACTGTTCTTGCCACTCAGAAGTTCAAGATCAATAACAGAGGTCTCCCATTCATAGGAGTAATCAGTTTTAATGGCGAGAGGTTTATAAAACTGTAGAGTTCTCGAAATCTTTTTGAAGCAGTGCAATAGTATGCTAACCTAAAAATAAAATGGAGAGTATTTCTCACTTTTCCTTTCATGGAATAGTCCTAAACAGCATTTTCCAAACACTTTATTAAAGTTAAATTCCCTTAGCCAGAGGGGTTTTTATTATTATTGTGAATATGAGCAAGTAATACAGTATATGTTCCCTCCAATGAATTGCTGTGCAACAAGAATTGATGCTGATTCTACCTTTCCCAAAATCCGATATCAAGCAATTTATCTTCTAAATAATACTCGTGAGTACTAAACCTGAAATGTTTTGGCTTCAGCCCAAGTCAAACTTCAGGAAGCTTATTCTCAGGAGCATATTTCCTACCTCTGTAAATTTAATTGTTATAATGAATAGAATACATGTGTCAAGATATTGCTTGTGAGTTTTACCTGTTTACTTTTTGTTCTGAAACAGAAACATCAAAATGACAGCATGAAGCTCACATAAAGGTTTTGGAGGCTTTTTTTTTTTTTTTTTTTTTTTTTTTTTAAAGGAAAAAAAATTGAGAGAGAAAACTCCTAAACTGGACAAATCCTATCCCCTCATCTGAGGGGTCTGAAAAGCTTTAGTACTGACATGCAGTAGGAAAAATGTTTGCCTCTGTGTTCTGCAGAGCTCTGCATAAGACCTCCCCGCATCATGCTGTCCTAGGAGATCCTGTCAGCAGAAATGGATGAGTAGTAACTATGTGAATCCACCAGCAAAACCCAGTGTATATACTGGGGCACTGAGGATGTGGACATTCAGCCTGTGGGGGCAGGTTTTACAGCATCAGCAGGCAGGTTTTTTTTTCCCCTTATTCTGATATCATAGAATGAAACCTACAGTCCTATACAGACCTCTTAGATTATGGACTGCATCTAGCCCTACAGATCTGGTTCTGTTATTGATTCTATTCTCTGCCAAAAAAATGGCAAAATGAGGGTCCAAGAATTTTAAAAAAATACTTTGCTTATCCTAGTACCAGTATGAGTGAAACTAACATAAAAGCATTTTTTTGTCCACTTTGCAATAAAGCATTCACATCTAATTTGAAAATTAAAAAAAATGCTTAGAACTTAGAAGTATATAAGAAACAAGAATAGCTCCTATGCTTGAAAATGGTGCCTTTCTATCTATTAGAAATTTGTTATCAAATATTAATCAGATTGAGGAAAAAATGTTGTGATATTTATTACTGTTAAAAGTTCCTGAAAAAGTCTCCCATTAGAATTTTTTTTGAGGAAAATTTAATACATTTATGAGCCTTTTAAAAAGGGAATGAGATATGGAAGAAGCTCACTTCTGCTTAGTTTTGTGGAGATTAGAAGAAACTGTGAGGGACTTCTGAGGCACCTCAGTGAGCTAACAGACAGCATAATGGCAAATGATTCATTGCTGACAGATGAAACATAGTGCACATTGGAAAAAACAATTTGAACTACTCATACACATTGCTGGGTTCTAAATTAACTATAACCTAGAGGAAATATGCCTGGATGTCACTGTGGACAGCTCAGTTAAAATCTTTGCTTTAGTGTGCAACACTAAACATGAAAGCAAACAAAATATTAAGCTATATTGAGGATGGGGTAGAAAATAGTATTGAAAATGTATTTAATTATACTGTTGTGTGAGCATTGCAACAAATATATTGTGGTATATAGATCGATGGTATGACCACTTGAATAATGTGTTCAGTTCTGATTACTGTGAGAAAGATACAGAAAGAATCGAGGCAGTCTGAAGCAACAAAAATTATTTGTGTTTAACATGAAGAGGCTGAAGAGATTGGGTACGTATCAAGAGAAATAAGATGAGAAATAAATGACATGGAAAATACTAACAGATATACACAGAACATTCCTATTTACTATGCTTATGATGGGAGATGCAAGCAGATATAAAGTAAAATTAAAAGTTGACACTGTGAGAATACAAAAATGTACTCAACCTCCCTTCCTACGCTCTATGATTAGTTATTGAATTTCATTGCGCTCTACATCCCTGATATCAAAATTGTGGAAAGATTCAGAAAGGACTTGACATTTGTTGATGTATTGAGGACACTCACCATTTCAGC